>NC_056745.1:1378719342-1378938241 GCF_019279795.1 Protopterus annectens | reverse complement strand
TCACAGCTAGGGGTCCACCTACCCTGACCTAGCCAAAGCCTTCGACACTATTCCCCAGTTGGTCATAATAGATGAACTCTCCCAGCTAGGCATCAACCCATATGTTACCAGATGGGTAGCTAACTGGGTCACTGAGAACCCACTCAGTCAAAATAGGGGAAGCCATTGCTAGTAGTAGACCTGTAACGAGCGGCGTACCCCAAGGATAGGTCTTGGGGCCTTCTACTGTTTGAGATGCACTTTTCTGAGCTGCAAGCCAAAACCAGTGGTCTGTGGCTGATCAAGTTTGCAAATGACTACAACTGGGCACCATCTTAAATTCCCCTAGTGACGTAAACCTCCTCCAAGACGGCCTTACCCAAACTAATGATTGGTGCCAGAAGCATGGCCTCAAACTGAATTCCAAGAAATGCATCATTATCCCTTTTGGGGAAAATGGCAGCCCCACTAATTATCACATTAACAACGTACTAAGCAAGGTATCAGTCATTAGAGACTCGGGCACAAAGGTTGATCGCAACCTGACTTTTGACCATCATGTTGCCTCCGTTGTATGGAAGGCTTTCTACATGGCCCACCTCATAAGTGCATTTCATCTAGGAACGGGAAGGTCATAACATCCCTGTACTCCTCCCTTATCAGACACATTATCGAGTACAACACCCCCTTTGGCATGTACCTTGCCAAGCAGATGCAGCAGCTGGAGAGACCACAGAGGTTCCTAAGCAGGAAAATCCAGGGTCTCAAACACCTACCCTATACAGATAGGCTAAAAACCCTGTCCCTCTACTCAGTCTCATACAGACTGCTCAGAGGTGACCTGTGTCTGGTATAGAAGGCCATCTTAGACCCAGCCTTGATGGAGTAGCTGCATATCCGTAAGTCAAACTCCACTAGCACAACCCACAGGCCTCAACCTGATCTGTGACATTAATAGAGCTTGTTGGGGCACAAATCTATCCTGCCAAAGACTCCCTCATCTCTGGAATAGACAGAGTATACCTGACTATCCCTCTTTAAGAGGAACATGGACGACTGGATGGGAAACAGAAAGTACACCACTAGGATCCCACCTGTGTCCCTGCTAGAGAGGAGAAACAGGTGCTGACTTTCTGGGAACATGGGTGAAATTCTTGGCTAGGCTTAGAATGGCTTCCGGGCCAATAGCCTAGTATTGTCCTATGACCCTATATACACATATATATATATATATATATATATATATATATATATATATATATATATTACTCGGACTAAAGTCTTGTCTATAGAAACACAAGCATTTCAGTTTACCAATGGTCCATTTGTTTACTTCTACATCACTAGAAGATTCATCTCAAAACAGAAATATCCATATGCAATAATGGACAATAAGCTTTATGTCATCAGTTCTTGACAGCTATTTAAAAGATTTTTTTTTTCTCTAAAGCTTTCTGTGCCTGGATATACACCATTATTTTAAGGTGATAAAGTCGTTTAAGGCCATCTCTAACGAGCTAAAACGTGAAGAATGAACAAAATGTCCTTTCAACTGTACTGTTTATTGTAACATACTGTGCTCCTTACAGTATATTTACCTTTTTGCTCCTTTCTTGGCCTTGAAACTGTAGCTTACTAACTTTGACTCTGTACTGTGCTTCATTAATATGTGTATTGTATTTGCTGTACTAATCTTTGTGGAGCTTTTCTTCCGAGGCCCCCGCTGAACATGGGATCCTTGCCCAGTCGGACTTACCCAGTAAACAAATGTAAAACAATAATAAAATAATAAGTTAGTTCAGTGTAAAGCAGAAAATTCAGCTTTTTTCAAGTATGAACCAAAACTGTTTTCATCACCAATGTGTGGGTTATGATAGTGAAATGCAATCAAGTTTATATGGCAGGAGCTAATACCCCAAGGCAATCAAAGGAAAACTCAACTGTATATCACTTCAGCTATGATAAGCAATCAGCATTATTCAACAAAAGACAATCAAGGACTGCATATTTAAAGAACTAAAGTGATATCTTGAAAAAAAATCATACCTTCTGCCAGCAGTTCTTCATTGTTTACATCCTCATTCAGCTCAGACAAAGAAGCAACTTGAGTGACCTATTTAATGACAAAAGAGTCAAACGTCTAATGAGCATTTTCAGGCAATATCAATTTGTAAGACGATGTACAACTGATAATGCACTAAAGAGTCACACGTTCTAAATATAAGAGAGAAGCAGCTAGGCCAGTGTTAGCATTTTGGGGCCCCAAGCAACTGTCAATTTAGAGGCCCCTGTCCACTTCCAGTCTAGTTATCAACCTGTCTCTGCCATCCTGCCTAAACAGACTTTTAATTTACACTGCAAAGTTCACGAGTAGTACACACAGACTGTACTGTAGAGGTACAACGCTCTCACGTTACCAAAAGGCCTGTGTACTACACCACGTTGGCCATCCTTAAAGGACATTCACATTAACTAGCATTTAGTTGCAGTGATGGTACATAACCCTAAGTACAGAGCCAGACTTAGGTGAAATGGTGCCCTAGGCACTCCCCCCAACTGACTGCTGTTTCACCATCTGCACACACAAATCCTCAAGTGCTCCCTCCTATTTTTCCCATCAGATGCTCCCACATTATGCAGAATATTTTGATATTTTCTCACATTTTGTTTTACTCTGCAACTTTTTTTCCAAAGTCATAGTTTTCTACATGCCCTGAAGTACATGTTATAGAAGTTGTAATATCTAATGATGGCCTGAGCAAAAATTATGACTAAGGAAAGAAATGCAGTGCTATTTCATTTAATTTTTCTTTGCTCCTTTCAATGCCCCCTAACTAGCCAAGACAACCTAGTAATAAATGTGCAGGAAATAAGTGAATTAAGCATGGAGTCAGGGGTCCAAACAGGCCCCTAGAAGCTATAGGAATACGGATGCTCCCTGTTCCGTTTTAGAGCATTTTTCTAAACATATGATCCACTGGTTGCCTGAAAAAAACTCATAAGAAAAAAGAAATCCAAACTTTTTTCCTTTCAAGGAAAAAATAAGTTGTGACCAACACAATGTTCAAATATGACAAAACTGTAGCTCTGAAAAAAAAAAGAAGACAAATGTTCTGAAAGAATATATAAATCAAAGAGTACTGCCCTCCTACTCCTCTTAAAAACAGTCACCATCTGTGTATCTTTCTGGTTTTAGATTACGATGAATGTAAAGGACAAATAGCCACTGTCAAGCATTTCAAATGGCTGTGTTATACATACACACAGCATGCCTCCTCACCCCTAGTCATAAAAGGCATCCACCTGCACATGTGCCACCAGATGTTTAATTGTGAGGACAGTGAAAAAATAATGATCACAGTAATATATTCCAACTTGTTGCTTCTGGACAGTACCCTACCAGGAATTGAGAGAGTATAGGCGAAGACTGTCTCTAGGTTGCAGTCCAAACATCTTTTTGGCCTCGTCTCACTATATTACCTTTACATCTCTAGTTATCTGCTCCCAATACCTTGGTTCCTTAGCCACTTTTCTCCAGTAAATTCCATTCCCCTCTTGCCTATTTTCTGTAACCCTGCTTGTAACGTGTGTACCCCTGCTTTCTGCATTTGTGTGGTGGTTTAGTGCTTAGAATATTTTCTGCTACTTTAATGAATATAATTCTCTGCAGTTATTAATCTCTTTAAGGAGCTACAGCCAAAATCCCCCATCTATTTTTTGAAAATCCCCCTTCAGTCATCATATTTTCCATTCTGAATTCTATCAGTCTGCTTGCGTTTATATAAATGTATTACACTTAGCTGTGTAGCTCTAATATACAATTGCAAATCTGGTAATCCTAAAACAACCATATTCTATTGGAAGGATCAGTTAATCCCACTTAATTATTGCCCTCCATGATTCCTTAAACTCTATTAAATGTCCACAACTTCTCCTCTGGTTGATAAAAATATGCCTGATACATATATAAAACTAAAGTGACTAAACATTTTCACTGCTTGTATCTTACCATCCATATCCATACAAAGGGCTTTCAATTTCTCAGTTTTTGTATTACCTCTTGTTTAGTCTCTTCCCACATATTATTAGCCGACATAACAGAAGCGTTTTAATCCATACTACTAAATACTTCTTGTAGTGCTCCCATAAATACGGGTATTGCTGAAGCAATTCATGAGTAGGTACATAATTTATAGCAATAGTTTTTGTTTTATCTTCATTAATTTTATATCCTGAACAGACTTGAAGCTGTCTCAGAATGTTCCACAACACCAAGACATCCTTTTCTGGATTTATAAGGTACAAAATAATACCTGCAAATAAAGGCAACTTTTCTTGATTACAATAAATCATATCCTTGGATTTCTGTGTCCCTTATTTTCTTTGACAACTGCTCTAAATACAGAACAAATAATGGGAAAAGACACCCCTTCCTGGTTTCTCTGTTCAAACAACTTATCAGAGAAGAACCCTTCCCACCTTATTGCCTCTGACTTTACATATCACCCTAATTAACCTTATTATTGTATCAAGGAATACAAATGCTTCCACGGCCCTTCTCAAAATTCCAGCTTACTCTGTTAAATGCTTTCTCTGTATCAAGACACACCAACAGCATTTTTTCTTGCATTTCGCTTCCCTCTGGATCCTCATGGTTCTATTAAAGTTGTTAAATGGGTCTCTCCTTCACAAAACCACATTAATTCACGTATAGTTTTGGGAAAACATTTGTCATTTGTTTGGCTATTATAGGCAAACACTTTATAAGTATGGTTTATAAATGAAAAGGGTATATACGAAGCTGGGACTGATGGGTCTTGACCATCCTTGAGTAATACAGCCACCACAGCTGTCTTCCATGATGCTGATGATGCTTCACCTTCTTTTAAAATACTGTTAAATAAAATCTTCCAGATCTTTATCACTTTCTTCCCTCCTAACATCTACAGGGATACCCATCTATTCCTGGAGACTTTCCTGAATACTGATTATGCATAACTGCTTTTATCTCATCTTCTCCTATCTTAACTACTAGTTGTTGAGCCTCATCCACGTCTAATCTTGGCATAATCAAGACTTCAATAAATATTTCACTATTTGTGCTCTTTCTGGATTTCCATATTTCTCTGACTTATATAAATTTCCATAACATTTCCTAAATATTTCTAATACTTCTACAGAACCTCTGTTTTTCTGATTATAGGCTCCCCAAGTTTGGCAACAACCCTTTCAATTTTCTGTTGCACAGTCATTGTGCTAATTTTTTTTGTGCTCTGGAATTATCACAACTAGTTGCTTAACAAAAATCGTTCTAATCTCATGCATATTATCCACATACTCGATTTTTCTCTTTAGCGCACTGCATTTGCACCTCTTCTTGTTCTATGAGATTCCCCTTTTTCTGCAGAACTTTCACTTATGTCAGCCCCTGTAATTCCTATTACTTGATCTCTCTCTTATTTCTACCCTAATTTTTAAACTCAGTTTTCATTTTATCCCACTCACTGACTAACTACTAAAGATATTTCTATTTTCCCTAATAATGCCTGAATAATTTCCATTACCCATTCCTTAAATTCCTTTATTTTCAATAGGTAACAGAGGCAGTCCAGAAAGCTTGGGTCAGGGTCTGGTATTCCACCTGAGACCCAGAAGGTGACAGGACTAAGAAACAGTACAAAGGATTAGTCTAGATAAAATCATTTTAGCTAACAGATCTAGGAGAGTCTCTTTCTGATGTCATCCCTGTGAGAGGAATAAAGATGCCTTGTTGAAGTTTCAAGTAATTTATTCAGTTAAGAAGGTACAAGGGCCTATGAATCCAATCAAAATGGACTGACATTCTTCTGTGGCAATGACATATAAGCTTTCAGTTTTGTCCATCTTCCTACTTAACTGAATAAACTACTTGAAACCTCAGTCCATCTACCTACTTTACTTAAATACTAACACAGTTCTTTTCTGCTTTCTCATGGCCAGGTTTGGAGCATACACTCAATGTGCCACTTCAATTAACAAATCCTGCAGTGGAATACCAATTCAGTTGTTTATTCAAGATTTGTGTTAGTATCAACTTTACGATGGATTTGAAGTCGGAAACTCAAATGGATATCACTATTTAATTACCTGAATCCTCAGTTATGACAGAAAACCATACATTTTAGGAGGAACAGACTAAAAATATGAGGCTAAAATCTGGACAGTCTGTAAAAATATGGATGGTTGAGAGGTATGCTTTGCATGTTTTGTCTTCTAGCTCTACCATTTTTTGAAACAACTCTTCATAAAAAGCATAATACTCAGCGAGGCAGCCTTTTCCTCATGTCAAACTGATTTTTGCATCAGTTCATCTGAACAGCTATTTCATACGTTCATAGGTATGTACTAGGCTATTGGCCCTAGGGCCTATATAAGCCTAGCCAAAAAGGTACCCTGGCTTTCGCCACCCAAGAAAATTATTTTCCTGTGCCACTGTCAAGCAGAGCCACAGAAGTGATCCCAGAGGTGAATTTAATATCTCCCATCCAATCATCAAGATTTTTCTTGAAGAGTGCTAACAAGGAGCTTTGTTTGATATAGATAGGCAGTTTGTCCCAGAGTATGGGAAGTCTCTGGGTCAGGAATCTATCCCTCCAGCACGTTCTGTTTATTGTGGTGATAAGGTTTAGGTCCCTAGAGCATGTTGCTCAGAGGGATTGGGATTTCTTAAAGTGGAGCATGTCCAACAGCTCTGGGTTTGACACAGCTTTCTATGTCAGGCAGAGATCACCTCTGAGTAGGCAATATGTGACGGAGTAAAGCTGGAGTTTTTTGAGACTGTCTGCGTAGGGCATCTGTTTGAGGCCGGTAATCCTCTTTGTGAGGTATTTATGCGGCCTTTCCAGTTGTTGTAGATGTCATGTGAGGTACATACCAAAAAGGGTGCTGTATTCTAAAATGGGTCTAATGAGTGACGAATAGAGGGGAACAATGACCTTTTTCCTGGATGAGAAACATTTTGTGATGAGGTGTGCCACATAGAAGGATTTTCTAACTACTGTGGCGATGTGATTATCAAAGGAGAGACTACAGTCCACCTGCGTCCCAAGGTCTCTTAGCACACTTTCGGTGTTAAGTAGACTACTGCCCATGTGGTAGTTCATGGGTACAGAGTTTTTACCAAAAGGGATGACAATGCACTTTTTAGCATTGAGCTTGAGGCCATGGCTTTGGCACTAGGCATCTGTCTCAGTTAGGCCCTTTTGTAAGATTTCCAAATCGTTAGGAGTTTTGATTATGGCTCCTAGTTTGCAGTCATCTGCGAACTTCATTAGCCAAAGACGTTCTGTGTTAGCCTGTACTTCAGAGAAGTAGATACCAAACAGGAGAGGACCCAGGACTGAACCCTGTGGTACACCACTTGTCTGAAGTCAGATTTGGAGTCTGCTACTTTCACAGTGTGGGTTCTGGCAATGAGCCAGTTGGTGACCCATCTTGTGACACAGGGATTTATACCTAGTTTAGTGATTTTATCTAGAATTCCAGAGTGGGGGATGGTGTCAAAAGCCTTGGTGAGATCTAGGTAGGCTGTGTGAACCACCTTATCCTTATCTATGGCTTTTGGTGACCACTTCAAAGAAGTCTATCAGGTCTAGGAGACATGATCTGCCTTTTACAAATCCGAACTGGGTGGGGTCCAGAGTTTGGATATTACCAGTGTCATTGTTTATAAGTTCCATAGCCTTGCAGACCAGGCTCGTCAGGCTAATGGGGCAGTAGTTCCCGGGGTCTGTGGTGGTTCCCCCTTTGTGGAGTGGGATAACAGTCACTGTGCGCCATTCAGTGGCACAAAGCCTGAGGTAAGGCTATGATTGAACATGGTACTTAGGTGGGTGCTAATTTGTTCTGTGGTTCATGTAGAACGCAGCCTGGGATGTTGTCAGGTCTCATGGATGCTGTGTTCTTGGCTTTGGAGAGTGTGGATTTTACCTGTGCTGCCATGATTACAGGAACTTTGCATTCTTCCGGTATAGAGATGGGCCCTTTAGGGGGTGAGAGGGGAGGTAAAGTTAGCACTGAACCTATCTGCCAGGATGTTGGCAATATCAGTTGGTTCTGTATATTCAGTGCCATCGTGCTGTAACCCAGAGCAGATCTGAGTGTTGCCACTGAGATTCTTGACACAGCTACAGAATGCTTTGTGGTTGTCTTTAGAATCTGTGGCGATTTTGTTTTCGTAACTAGCTTTGGAGGATTTTATGAGGGATCTCAGCTTCTTAGTGAGGCTAACCATGGAGTTCCTCCAATCATGGGATTTTACTCTTTTTTTGCAACAGTTTCTTTCTTCTGTTGTAGAGTTTGTTTATGGCAGGGGACCACCAGATTGGCTTCCTTTTTCTGGAGGATAGCATCTTGGTTCTGTTAGGGATTGCACGATCCATGCACTCATGTAAGTGCTTATAAAGTGCATTTGTGCCGGATTCAGCAGTCGTACCTCTACTGTCAGTCTGCATGGGGGTTGTGAAGTTTGCCACTTCTGTCTTAAGAGGCGTGAAGTTGGCTTTGGAGAACTTTTTTATGGTGGTTTCCCTAATGGGGGGTGGGGGCAGGATGCGGATGTCTAGGGTGATTAGCTTGTGGTCGGATCTGACCAATGAGAAATTGACCTCTGGTGTGGAACACCGGTTGCCCATGCTGTTAATGACCAGGTCTAGGATATTGCTGCCTCTGGTGGGGGTATGGATAAGTTGATCCAAGGTGTTGGAATTTATGAATTCTAGAAAACGTTGAGCGAAAGAGTTGGTACATGAGTAGTTTTCCCAGTTAATGGTGGGGTAGTTGAAATCACCCATTACTAGGGTGTTAGGTTGTACCCTAATATTTTCCAGTGCATCAAGAAATGAGGAGTGGGAATCCTGGATCATGGTAGGGGATCTGTAGCAAGCTACAATTTATTTTGCGATCTTGCCCAGAGTTAGTTGTACTTGGATAATCTTGGATGCATTATGCTGAGCAACTAGCCTGGAGGTGTGGATATCCTTAATGAATATGGACACTTCTCCGCCTTTAGTGTTTCGGTCCAGGTTAGGTGGCCGAAAGGTGTGGTATGAATTATAGTCTGGTAATGCAGGGGTGCTCTCTGGAACCTTGAACCAGGTCTTTGTCACTGCACAGATGACATTGTTCTCCATTTTACGGATTGCTTCGAGTGAGTGCATTTTGAGGTTTAGACTTCTAGCATTGAGTAGAATTACCCTCAGATTTTGCTTGCTTGTACCTGTTACGGTGGTGAATTTGTCATTTGAACCTTGCCTAAAAAAGGCACTGTGGGGATGGCAAGAGCCTTAGCCAGTATCTGGAATCCCAAGGGCGACAGGTGCAGGCCATCTCTGGCAAAGCATCATGGTCTGTCAATCATGTCATCCCAGGCAGACAGATACTGGATCCCCTTAGAATGAAACCAGAAGCTTAGCCAATTGTTGAAGTCAATCATTTTGTCCTTGTACTGAGGTATCATTCTGGGTGATGGCAGGATGCTACGCAGGGCTAGGGTCATACCTGCCTGGGCTACAAGATCGGATAGCTCCTCCATGTCTCTTCATGTAGTCCAGGGAGGTATGTCTCAGGTCATTCACACCAACATGGACAATGACAGAGTCATATTTGTACTTGTTGTGGGGTGACCTGAGTGTGTGCGTTATGGGGTGGATCCTAGCACCAGACAGGCAGCTGACAGTAAATTTCTCCTTGTTTAGCCTGATGAGTGGAACATCAGGGTGCCCGACTATAGAGTCACCTATAACTAGTGTTGGGTATGTTGTTGTGCCTTATGGGCTGTGTTTGAGTGGCACAAAAGTTAAAGCTGACAATATCACTGGCTCTTATTTCTCAGTTACTTTTTTCACACTGGAAGATCTGAAATTAAACTGTTGATCAGTGTGCAGCCATTTTGGAACACCTTAGCAGTACTAGCTTTAAGCCAATTCAGGCAAATAACAGCACATTGTGTGATAACAGTACTGCCATACCAAATCAGCAACTGTTACTTAACAGACCTCAAACAGCAGAAGCAAGTAATATTTATTCTCCTCAGGGAATAAAAAGAAGTTATGTACTTACCATAACGTTCTATGTGAGTTGCTCATCTCACCTTCATTCTTAGAGATGGGTTTGGAGCCGATCCTCGGCTCCAAGTTGGCCTACTACAAAGCTCAAGGTCTTCAGATAGCTCGAGGCCAAGTCCCTATCCCATGATGCACCTAGAGTTACCTCAGATCGTGTTTACTGCGTATAATACCATATGTCATTCTATCATTTATAAGAGAAAGCTACAGAAGGGTTGAGCAACCAGGAAGAATCCAGCATCTCGGTCTTTGAAAAACCCTGGAGGGGGCAGGGCAAGAAAGAAGGTGAGATGAACAACTCGCATGGAACATTATAGTAAGTACATAACTTCTTTATGTGAAGTTGTTCTATCTTGCCATTCATTCTTACAGATGGGTAGCGTCCCAAGCACCATCTATCTCAGGTGGCTCATGGGAGTATGTTTCTCAGGACAGTAGATCCAAAGGAGGCCCTGTCAACTTTGTAATGAGTGATAAAGGTATGAGGTCTTGACCAAGTGGCTGCTGCACAAATGTTATCTATAGGAAGTCTGGCAGAAAAGGCAGAGGATGAAGACACTGCTCTGGTAGAATGAGCCTTAATTTTTTTGTTGTAAGGACATATTAGCAGCTGAATAAGCAAATGTGATACAATCAGACAACTACTTAGAGTTGTTTTGACCACTGGCATACCTTTTCTGGAATCTGAAAAGGAAACTAAAAGCTGTTCAGATTTCCTAGTCGTTTGTTCTATCCAAGTAAAATCTGAGCTGTCTATTAACATCAAGTTTGTGCAGCATGCATTCCAAGTTGTTGGAGTGATTGGGGAAGAATACTGGTATATCAATAATTTGATTAAGATTAGCTTCAGTACAGACTTTAGGCAAAAAGGAGGGATTAGTTCACAGCGAGACTCTGTCAGCATGGAAAATCAAATAAGGAGGTTTAATGGACAAGGCCTGAAGCTCTAATACTCTGTGGGCAGACGTGATGGCTACTAAAAAGATAGTGTTCCATGACAAATATTTCAAATTACATGAGGAAGCTGGTTCAAATGGAGAGAGAATAATGTGAGAAAGCATAAAATATAGATTCCAAGGGGTATATGGAGATTTCACAGGTGGTCTGAGATGAAAGGTCCCTTTGAGAAAGGCTTTGGATAGTTTGTGTGACATTATGTTCAATCCTTCAAATCCAAGGTGAAAATTAGAGATAGCAGCAAGCTGAACACAAACTGTTGCTGCTGCAGCTCCTTTGTTGAAAATCATGGTCAAGAACTCTAGTATAGAAGCCATAGGGGCTAGGTATGGATCAATGTTGTTTTGAGAGGCCCATATAGAAATTTTTTTTCCATTTGCTAAGGTACAGCTTCCTCGTAGAGGATTTATGACAGGATATTAGAATTTGCTGCGTCTCATTAGAAAGGTTATGGAACCTGGCTGTGACAGGAATTGGAGCAGCCAAGCTGTCAGCTTCAGGGACTGAAGAGAGGGATGAAGTTTCCCCGAGTGCATCAGATCATCTGGAACTGGGGCCAGAATCCATGGGTCCTCCAACTGATGAAGTCGAAGGAAGGGGAACCATAGAACCAAAGGAAGCTCTACTCCTGGAGGCCAAATCTACCTTGTAATGAGTAATAAAGGTATGAGGACTTGCCCATGTGGCTGCAGCACAGATACTGTCCAAAGACAATCTTGCTTAGAAAGATGAAGAGCTAGCATCACCCTGTTGGAATGAGCTTTGACAGGTGCTGGGAGAGTCTTGTTCTTAGAATTGTAAATAAAGGGAATGCATTCAGAGAGCCATTTGGATAAGGTAACCTTAGAGACTGGTAAAGCCTTTCTTACTGTTGGAATAGGAAACGAATAGCTGATCTGATTTTCTGAATTCTGCAGTTCTATGTAGGTAAAAAACGTAACTGTCTATGAACGTCCAACAGATGTAACAAATATTCCCCTTTCTTCTGAAAGTTTGGGAAGAATACCTGTAACTCGATTGATTGAGGTTACTTTCAGATGCAACCTTGGGCAGAAAGGAGGGGTTGGTGCGTAAAGAAACTTTTCTTTCAGCTTTTCCCGGTTAGGGGTCGCTACAGCGGATCACCTGTCCGCTCATGATTGGCAGTGGAGTTTTACGGTGTCAGGTTGCCAGCCCAGCGCCCAACCTTCCACAGAATGCACACACACACACACACACACACACACACACACACACACACACACACAAAGAGACACACACATGCCTAGGGCCAATTTAGGGTATCCAATCCATCTACAGCATATCTTTGGGATGTGGGAGGAAACCGAAGCACCCAGAGGAAACCCATATGATCACAGAAAGGACATGCAGACTCCACACAGAAGGCACCTCAGCCAAGAATCGAACTGGAGAACCTCTCTGCTGTAAGGCAGCAACGCTAACCGCTACACCACTACGGCCACCCTGCGTAAAGAAACTCTGTCCTTATGAAAATCAAGTATGGTGGTTTGACATATAAAGTTTGTAATTCTGAAACTCTCCTTGCTGAGGTGGTAGCCACTAAAAACAGCATCTTCCAAGAAAGAAATTTTAAGTCACAGCTAGCAGAAGGTTCAAAGGGAGGATAGATAATGTGAGAACACAAAATTTACATCCCAAAGTGGAGATGGGTTTTTGTATGGAGGCCTTAGAGGTGTAGTTCCTTTCAACAAAACTTTACAAAGCCTGTTTGACATGATTCCATAACCATTTCCTCCTATATGAAAGTTTGAAATTGCTGCCATTTGAACTAATAGCTGCAGCAGCACCTTCACTGAAAAGTTTTGCCAAGAAGTCTAATATAAAATGTAGGGCAGCAGTAAAGGGATCAATCTGACTAGAATTAGCCCATAAAACAAACTTTCCTTTTTCCCTTGCATAGTTTTCATGTGGATGACTTGTGTGAAGAAATTAAAATGTGTATTACAGGAGAGGAAAAGGGAGGAAACCTGGCTATCAGGGGAATTGGAGCAGCTATTAAGCTGGACGTCCCCAGGATGTGCGTTGCTATCAGAAAGTGACTGGAAGATGTAGCCTATTATCAGACCCTTAGGGCTTCCCAACAAAGGGGGTAAGATCTGGTTCCCCCTTGCTTGTTTATGTACCAGACTACACACATGTTGACCAATTGGACTGCTATCATTCCCAGAGGTAGGGAGTCTTGAAATGCTTGCAATGCTAAAAGCACAGCCCACATCCCCGGGATGTTTATGTGCAAATGGGCCTCGTATTGATGCCGGATACCTTGAACTATCTGGCCCCGATTATGCCCCCCCCCCCAGTCTGTGAAGCATCCATGGTCACTGTGGCTTGGGGTTGGGATGGAATAAAGTGACGGCCTTGAGATACCAGAGGATAGTGAATCCACCAATGAAGATCCTTTTTGCTTGAATTTGTTATGATTTTGTGTGTCACTGGCAATTCTAGAACTGACCACTGAAGTATTCTCATGTGAAGATGAGCTAAGGGAGCAAGGACAATTGAGCGGGCCATTTTGCCCAGTACTTATAGAACTAGTTTGGCAGAACCTCATTTCTTCTGATCAACATTCTACTCTGTCTTGTGGAAGCTTTGCTATCATCCTTCTTGTGCCTATTTCTGCTCCTATGAAGACAAAGTTCTGACATGGCTTTAGAGCAGATTTTTCGTAGTTTATTGTAATCCCTAGAGAGAACAGAGTTGTAACGTGGAGTCCTTGGCCTGTAGCAGAAAATGCCTGGTCAGGGCAGTTTGTTTATTTATTGCATTTGCTTACCCAGAAGGTCCACTGGGTGTAGGTGAGCCCATTTTCAGTGGAGGCACGGGGAGAAAAGCTCCACATACAAATTACAAGTTGATAAACATACAATAGAAATACAAATACAATTACATAAAGAACTATCAGGCAATACAGTAACAATCATGGACAGCTTTAAAATAGGTCAAATTTGGGATACAAATACATATCAGAGTTAACAGGTATTAAGCAGTAACCAGCTTGGATACGAGTGGAAAGTTTCATATCAAAGTTGACAAGTAAAGCAGTAAGCAGCTTGGATAAGAGTAGAAAAGTTCAGGTTGTATATGTACATAAATTAAGCCATTATGTTATGTACATATTTAGCAAAAGGTAAGGACTATATGCGAAGAGCAAGTTGGGTAAGATTTTAAAGACTACTGAGGGTGTATACAAAACAGATGACAGTTAATAAGCGGTTAACTGACTAGAGGTAGGGGCATGAGAAAGCGGATGTTGTCCAGGGAGGATATTTGCAGCAATGGTTAGTAGTGTTGAGGGATAGAGAGAATGGTGGTGTAGGTGGGACAGGGTAAGGCAAGGCAAGAGGTGTTAGGATAAATAGAGAGGACAGGTGGAGCAGTTAAGAGCCAGTCATCCAGACATGGAAACACCTGAAATCCTTGACTACTGCCATGCATTTGGTGAACACTCTGGGGTGCTATAGTGAGACCAAAGGACAGAGCTTGAAATTGGAAGTGACTGGCTCCTAGCCAGACATGCAAGTACCTTCTGCACCACCTTTCCATCCGTGTAAGGTAGTACGAATCCTGAAGGTCTATAGAGCATATCCTATTGTCTTTTTCCAAAAAAGGAAGTACTGACTGCAGTGTCACCATCCGGAACTTGCGTTTTACAGATTTGTTTAGATTGCCACGATCCAGAATGGGTCTCGAATCTTCTGTTTTCTTTGGAACTAAAAAAAATCTTGAGAAGTTCCAAATCCTCGCTGGTCTGCGGGACTTCTTGGATAACTCTCTTTCCTAACAACTTTTGAATTTCTAAGGCTGCTTGTTCCTTCTGACTGGGTGGAACATCTGGAACGGTTTTGTTTTTGGGAATGGGGAAGGAAAAAAAGGAATGATTTAACCCCTGGATATTATGTTCTGCACCCATCTGTCATTTATTTTTAGCCAGGTATGAAGGTGCAGAGACAACTGTCCCCTGACTGCCTTCAGAGGCAGACAACTGGGCACCCCCCCTCAGCAGCGCTGAAAGGGCCTACCAAAAATTCTCAAGAGCCCTGATTTTGCAGGCCTTCCCTGCCACGAGGGTGGCATCTTCCATTAATGTTCCCTGCTCTGCCACTAGGGGATCTTTCATCCTGTGTGAAATGGAAAGACCTTTGTGATTTATTTGAACCACATCTTTCCACCACCCCTTTGACCTTTGGGAAAGGATCTGGGGAGTGTGGAAAAACATACTCCAACGGCAGATAAAGTCTTACCCTTCCTGTTCACACCTGGTGATCATCTCTACCTTTGGGCCCAAAAAGAGAGGAGCCATCAAAAGGAGCTTTAATGAAGGAAGACGTGAAGGGCTCCGCAAAATCACAAAGCAGATCCAGGCCTGCCTAATAAGTAAGATGCCTGAACCCGCTGCCATACTTATTCCATCTGCTACATATGAGATGAATCTCATGGAAGAGTCTACCACTGAATTTAGGGTGGTGAGTTGAGAGGTTACACCTTGTCTACAACCACATCAGCTACAGCTCCTTGGAGGGAGTCTGACATCTCCTTTATCAGATCCCTCTGTAGTCTAGTAAAATGAGTTAATTCAGTGACCGTAAGGCGAAGGCTGCTAATGAAGACACTTCCTGTATCTATCCATGGTTCTAGAATCTTTATTCGGGGATGGATAAAGAACTGGTCTCAGATAGTTCCTTTTTAGTGGCTGCCGCCATGACCATGGCATCAACTGCTAGACCTTTTGTAAGGAAAGGTTTGTTCGAAGGGGCAGTAATATATTTATTTGGACTCCTAGGAGTAGGTTCTATGGAATCTGGGCTCTCCCAACCTTTAAAAGAGATTAAGTCAATAAGCTCATCGGAAGGCAGAAGGAAGGGTCACCCAAGAATTGGAAGGGTGAGACCCGAAAGCCTTTAGGTTTACTGACTCCTCAGCTGAAGGTGCTGTGGACTGCCAGTCACTGTTTTAATATTTCCAGGATATCTCCAAAGGAGACATCTTCAGAAGGCGACCAAGGGGACCCTTCTGCATCATCAAGGTCAGTATCAGGTGTGACTGACTCTTCTGGGGAGTCCAGATATTTCCTCTTGCAAGTCCTATTCTGAGGGCTTTCCTCAGTGGGGTAAATCTGGGGAAGATTCATATATCCCATGCTGGACGTCCCGAGGCCTGGGATCTCTGCAGTCCTGTGGAAGGGGAATGTGAGTAGGCAAAGTCACCAGCCCAAAAGTGAAAGGAAGATCCTGGAGAGACCGTGTCTGAGACTGGGATGTAGTCATTACCCTTCTCATAACCTCAAAGGCACCCTGTCCCTGATCCAAAGAAATGCTGGATCCAACAAAAAGGTAGTCGGAGCTGAGGGAACCTCTGGTGCAGAGGACAGGCACTTCGAGGCAGAGGTAGGATCCTAATTCACCAGTGCTGAAGCTCCAAGTGGCAGGGTCGGATCCGGTGAGATCTGAGCCTGCTCTCCGAGTCTAACTGGGGTGTGTCAGCTCTAGAGATCTCCTACTCTGACGGACCAGAACAACTCAGGGCAGATGTCAGATTCGAGGAACCTTTCGACCTGGGATCAAAGACAGACACCAGCTGAACATCCAAATCTTCCGTCTCCAAAACCAGGGGACTTATCGGAGGCGGAATAGTCACCAATGGAGAGGACTTTGTTGGACGGATCAGATACCTTTGGGCTTGGATTCAATAACAACTTGGCCAAAGTAAGCGTCTTCAGAAGCCTCTGCATTACCCTATCCACATCATCATGAGAAGCTCCTGGTAGATAAGGTAGGGGATGTGGATTTTGTCAAAAATGGTGATGGGAGCCGAGAAGATATAGGTTCTAATGATGGAGAATGGCTCCGAAGTCTAAACTCAGTGGGAGTCAAAGAGGTCACAGCAGAAGGTCCAGGTTGCTCTGAAAACCTCTTGAAGCTACTAGCTTTTCCAAAGAATCTGTAGGAGCAGACAGTTTAGGTACTTTCTGTCTCAGCTCCGAAGAGGATTTTGGAGTCAAGGAAGGTCACTTTTGTGTTTTATCTGATGATTTAGAGAACTCTGGAGAAACAGCCTCAGAAAATGGTAAGCCTTTTAATATAAGCTTATTTTTATGCTCCATAAGAGCTCTTCGGTTAAAGCCATGGCAAATGGAGCATGATTTTTGTAAATGTAAAGGCCCCAAGCAATACACACACAAAGTGTGTGCATCACTTACAGGCATCTTTTTTCCACATGGTTTGCATTTCTTAAACCCTAAGGGTTTCCCATCCTGTTTTTGAGACGTTACAGAAAACTACTTTTACCCAATAAAATTCAAGCTATGGAAAATAAGAGAAAACAATGAGCATGCACACACACGTGCGAACGCCCTCTAACTAAAACGGACATTAAAGGAGTGAGGAAAAAAATATATATATATATATTTTTTTTTTTTTTTTTTTTTTTTTTTTTTTAATTATAGAGTTAGAAGTTGAGGAATATCCTCTAACTTAAACGGATGTTGAAAAGGAGAGGGAACAACTTTCACACAGGGAAACAAAATGCCCTCCAACTTAAACGGACAGTGGAAGGGGAAAGCTTAAAGAGGGAACTACACTCGCACAGTTTGAAAAACATCTTCTAACTTAAATGGACATAAAGAAGTTTAAGGAAATTGCAAAACTAAGAATAAAATTAAGTAGAAATTACAAAAAAATACATAAACTTCACTTAGCCCAGAGCTTGCTGGAAGGACAACATCTTTTGATGAGCTTCAAACGAGAATTGAGGGTTTAGGGAACTGCGTCAGGGGTAAGGGAGAATGCCCACGAGCTTTGCTGAAGGCCTTGAGCTTTTGAAATAGGCTGAGACAGATCTTATGGATAGGATTAGACCAACAAGTGAGAATAAAGGTGAGACTGACTGTTTACTATCATTTGTGCGAACGACATCCTGTTGCCAGTTATGCTGACGAAAATCAGAATGTCGTTCGCAAAATGAAAAGTGTATTAGCTAGTCTAACACACTTATGCGAATGCAATAGTGCATTCGCATAAGTGTGTAAGTGTGTTCGACTATATGTATGAGATTGTGGTACAGTGGGGATTGGAAATTCATCCATATCCCCACTGTAGTGCAATCTTGGAGATGGAATATATTAGTAGCAGGGGGTGTGGGGAGGCTTGCCCCCCTGCAAAAACGAGATATGTTGTACAGAAGTTTGATTTACATCAGCTTCTATACAGCTATCGTGTCACATTTTCGGCGACAATGTCAACTCAATATGTGTCTGATCATTTGGGGCGACATTGTGTACGCTCAAAATGTTTGGTTTAACTTTTCGTTATTTTGAATAGCAAATGTTTTGCCGTTAGAAATAATGATAGTAAACTGAGACTGACATCATCACATTCAGAAATTTACCCCTGGTCTGGTGGATACAGGCAGTCAAGTAAACCACCCATTATATAAATCAAATTTGTGGGTCAGATTTGGGTTACACAACTAGGCTTATAAAGGTCATAGTGGTCGCTGGCCTATACACACCTATGAACTTATGACCTTAAAAAGGAACCTAATTTATAATGCTTTATGAAGGTATGATCAAAGGACCAGGTTCCTGCCTGTAGAAAGCTTCTACAGTCATCCCCTTTCAAATATGCCATTGGAGAAGACAAGGCCCCTAGTCGAGTAAGCCTCAACCTTGTCTGGAAGGCATTTCCTATGGTGAAAGTAACAGAAAATAATAAGAGGGCAACCATTATGCAACAATTTACTTAGGGACAGATTGACCTTTCTTAGCCCAGGTACAGAAAACAAACAGCTGTTCAGCATTCCTAAAGGGCTTTGTTTCGTCAAGGTAGTACCCGATCTGCCTGTTTGCATCATGGTATGTAGAGAATCTTTTCTCCTTTGTTTCTTGGTTCAGGACAGAACATTGGAAGAGTTACGTCTTGATTCAAGGTAAATTCAGAAACAACCTTAAGCATGAATGATGGTTTAGTGTGCAACACAACCCTGTCCTTGTAAAAAATCAGATAGGGTTGGGCCTTGCAGATGTCAGAGCAAAAAGTAAAACAGTCTTCCAAATAATGAACCATAAATCATCCCAAGAAGCAGGTTCAAAAGAAGGCAAGGTCAATTTTTCAAGAGCAAAGTTGAGATACCAGGGAGGAGGAACTTGCTTTCAAGGGGGGGGGGGGTCTCATGTGCAATACTCTAAACCTGTTTGACCACAAAAAGATGAGAGAGGGATCTATGGCAGGCAAGCTGAAATGGCTGAAAGATGCACTTTCAACCATCTCCAAGCAGCTCACAAATATTTCAAAATCAGAGGGGATTAAACTCATTTGGGACCTTTGTTATTGACTGGGTACCAACCAGAAAACATCTCCTACTTGTACATAAGATTTTCTAGTTGCAGGTTTTCTTCCCACCTTAAATACCTGCTGCACATCCTCAAGGAGCAAGTGCCTAAAAGGTTATCAAAATAGAATCATCCAGGCTGTCCAATGCAATTGCTCTAAGTTGGGATGTACCATTCACCCCAATGATGTGTGAGCAGATCCATTCTGTGAGAAAACTTGTGATAAATGCCTTTAGCCAATTCCATTAAGAGAGAGAACCAACTTTGACTAGGCCAACTGGTAATTATTTCTAAATCTTTAGAAGTACCTTGGAAATGGTGGAAATGCATACAGGAGCATGCCCAACAATGAGAATGGATACAGCATCTGTACTCTAAGCATGGCTACAAGGATGTATTGAACAGAATGTTTTCATTTTTGTTTTGAGAGGAAGTGAACAAATCTACTTGAGGTTTTCCTTACATTTGGATCAAGTCCTGTTAAGACCTCTACATGGAACTTCCACTCTTGAGGATCCCTTGCTTCTACCATGTGATGGAGCACTGGAGTAAACAACATTGTCTGGTCTGGTGAGTGAGGAAAATTCCCCTGAAAGGTGGTGGGGGGGGGGCTTTTTTATCCACTGCAAAGTATATCCTCTCCAATCTATTCTCAGAACTCATTTGAAACTGTGTGTGGCCATGATGCAAGGTTCCAAGCACGGGGGAAGGAGAAAGAAAAAGGGGAGTGGGTGTAAGGGTGCTTTATGACATGACAATCATTGCTTTGCAACGGGATGATTCTTTTTTGGATGTAATCCCTCTTGTTTGACTTCAAAGAATAATTCACCTGCCTCCTTTTGGATCCTAGACTTTTGTTTCATAGGGATTTTTGTTTACTCTGCTTCATGGAAGATGCCTTATCTGGTGAAAACATGGGTGCATGAAACATCCTAGATACCCTATGAATTAATTTGATCATCTCACTGTTAGAGAATTAGTGTAACAGATGGCCCAAACACCAAATCAGAATATAAAGGTGCATTCAAAATGTAGGCTATTAAATCAGTTGTTCTGATTACATAACCAAGCATACAGTCTTAACAGAAGCAGCAGCATTTTCTCTATCACAGTTTGTAAAGCATTTTAGCTAGTTTCACTGTGTGAAAGGTATTAATGGGAAATTTTCTATACTTGTTAAGCACCCTTTTTGTTTGTTCTGATTTCCTGCCAAGGGGTGTATTATATAACTGATATGTTTGCAGTTAAAAGCATTCTGCAGAGTCTCCTTGCCCCTTTATCTGTTTAAAAACTTTCATTTTGTGGCTCATTGCTGCTGTTCTGCTATGATAAAAATTTCTGTAGTGTTTACTGTTTAAAAGACTGTAGGCTAGTAGCTGTAGTATTGTCTCAGCTCAGATTTGCTGTCTCTGGGCCTGTTTGTTTTTGCAGTGGTTGTTCTGAGCACATGACCAGGCCATCTCGAATTAGCAGAAGCCTTTCTTTACTTTCGTGGCAGGATTGTGTTGATTGGCTGCTGGGTGGTGGAGGTTGGGTGGTCTAGTGCTTGGAGTAAGCACTCATTGGTTCTTTTGAGCTTTTTTAAAAAAAAGTTGTTTAAGGTTGTATCTTCTGGTATTTAAGCCCTAACTATGAAAGGATTTCTGTCTATACACACTTAGCCGAGTGGAGGAGGGGCACAACTCTGATCTGAGATGTATAATAAGTATCCTGTTTTTTTTGCTTATTTTTTTACTACTTATTGCTTCTAGCAATTTATATATAGCACTTTTTATTGCCTGCTACATACTTTTTACTGTATTTTATTGCTATTAACTAATCTGCACGGTTAAACTAAAATTGTCTGCCTTACAGGGCCGGATAAGGTTTTTACTGTCACACTATTTGTAAAGCTTTTTAGCTAGTTTTACTGTGTGAAAGGTATTAACGGGAAATTTTCTCTACTTGTTAAGAACCTGTTTGTTCTGATTTCCTGCCAAGGAGTCTATCATATAACTTGGTGGCTTTGCAGTTGCCCGGCCCTACTGTAAATTTGAACTGGGACACTCCTCCCAGTTTAGTGTCATTAACTCATTCTACCTAATACAGAAAGAACATTTGAGAAGGCCAACCAGCTTACGTTTCCTAACCTTGAATTATCATCTGCTTCTCCTCTCTCCCTTTCCTTTACCAAAAAAAACACTTTGCTAGAATCTCCCTGTGTTCTGCTTAACTGTAACAAAAAAAATTATGCAAATTTCCTGCCTTTCATGTAACTAGTCTAGTCCAGATACAGATTTGCTATATCCAGGACTGTTTGTAAGCTTCTGAGCCCCCCAAGCCTGTCTGAATTGAAGGGAAGCCTTCTAGCTTATCAGTGGGAGTGGTAAGCACTAGGTAACCTATCTACCACATAAGGAGCAATTCTGGCCTAGAAATTGTAGTTATTGGCCGTTTGGACAGCTTTTCCATCTCTCTCAACTTTCTGATTAAAAAGCCCGCATTTGCACTTTTCCCCCCTTTCCTGTAACTAGTCTAGTCCAGTGGTGTATCCAGGATTGTTTGTAAGCTCCTGAGGCCCCCAAGCTTTTCTGTGTTGGATGGAAGCCTGCTAGCTTATCATTGGGAGTGGTAAGCACTAGGTAACCTATCTACCACATAAGGAGTGGTTCCTGGCCCAGAAATTGTAGTTATTGGCCATCTGGGAAATTTTTCCATGTCTCTCAACTTTCTGACTTAACAGCCCGCATTTGCACTTGTTTCTTTCCTGTAACTAGTCTAGTTCAGATACAAATTCTTAGTTTTAGCACTTGAATTTGCTTATTTGTGCTCAGCACTTGTTCAGAACGTGTTGTAAGCACAAAAGCTACAAATTACTACAGCACTCAACATTCCTCTTTACCTACAGGAAAACAGTTTTTGTACTTACTTTCCTCATTTGCTTAGAGAAAAACAGCTTTTGCACTCATTTTCCTCACTTGTCTAGAGGAAAATAGTTTTTTTATTCAGGCATGTCCAAGGGTCATCTCCCAGTATTCTCTCCTATCCGAGTAATCTGGGCATCTTGGGGCAATGCATCAATTGCCTCATGTACACAGACGACCCTCTCCTCCTACCACCCAACACTTCAACTTGTGAGAGATGCACTTATCTAGCCAAACTGGAGGTAAAGCTCTCTCCAACAAAGACTGAACTTGACAGTCAAGAGGAGAAGGTAAATAATTGCACCACACCACACTCATCACACAGTCCCACTAAACCTACACCACCAAAATCCACACACAGAAAAACAAAAACATTCGCGGAGACTCTCAATAATAATCTGCTCAAGCAACAGAGACCGCCAAACCAGAAACGCAAGCAACCTCCACCCCCAACACAACCCAAATGACACACCGCCCACAGACTCAGTGTGCCATACAACCACAGCCCATAAAGTAAAACAATGTACCCAACACACTAGTCATAGGTGACTATTGTCAGGCGCACTGATGTCCCACTCACCAGGCTAAACAAGAAGGTTACTGTCAGCTGCCTGTCGGGTGCCAGGATCCACCACATAACCCAAGCACTCAGGTCACTCCACAAGTACAAATATGACTCTGTCATTGTCCATGTTGGTGTGAATGACCTGAGATGTACCTCCCTGGACTACATGAAAAGAGACATGGAAGGGCTCTCCGATCTTGTAGCCCAAGCAGGTATGACCCTAGCCTTGAGTAGCATCCTGCCATCGCCCAGAATGATACCACAGTACAAGGACAAAATGATTGACTTCAAAAACTGGCTAAGCTTCTGCTGTCAATTCTAAGGGGCTCCAGTATCTGTCTGCCTGGGATGACATGGTCGACAGACCACGATGCTTTGCCAGAGATGGCCTGCACCTGTCACCCCTGGAATTCCGGATACTGGCTAAGGCTCTTGCCATCCCTACAGTGCCTTTTTTAGGCAAGGTTCAAATAACAAATTCACCACTGTAACAGGAACAGGCAAGCAAAAACTGAGGGAAATGCTACTCAATGCTAGAAGTCTAAATCTCAAAATACACTCCCTCGAGGCACTCCTTAAAATGGAGAACATCGATATCTGTGCAGTGACTGAGACCTGGTTCAAGGCTTCAAAGAGCACCGCTGCATTACCAGGCTACAACTCATAATATACTTTTCGGCCATCTAACCTGGACCAGAACACCAAAGGCAGAGGTGTGCCCATATTCATTAAGGATATCACACCTCCAGGCTAGCTACTGCTACAGATCCCACACCATGCCCAGGATTCCCACTCCTCTTTTCTTGATATACTGGAAAATATTAGGGTTCAACCAAACACCCTAATAATGGGCAATTTCAACTACCCCACCATTAACTGGGAAAACTACTCATGTACCAACGCCTTCCCTCAACGCTCTCTGGAATTCATAAATTCCAGTGTCCTGGATCAACTTATCTACACCCCCACCAGAGGCAACAATATCCTAGACCTAGTCTTTACCAACATGAGTAACCGGTGTTCTACACCTGAAGTCAACACCTCGTTGGTCAGATCCGACCATAAGCTAATCACCCTAGATATCCACATCCCGCCCCCACCCCCCCATTAAGGAAATCACAGTAAAAAAGTTCTCCAAAACCAACTTCATGCTTCTTAAGACAGAAGTGGTGAACTTCATGGCACCCATGCAGATGGACAACACAGTTACAACTGCTGAATCTTATACAAATGCAATCTATAAGCATTTACACGAGTGCATGGATCATGCTAGCCCAAACAGAACGAAGATGCTATCCTCCCAAAAAAGGGGAAGCCAATTTGGTGGTCCCCTGCCATAAACACTCTACAACAGAAGGAAGAAACTGTTGCAAAAGAGAGTAAAACCCCATGAGTGGAGGAGCTCCCTGGTCAGCCTCCGTTAGAAGCTGAGATCCCTTATAAGATCCTCTAAAGCAGGCTACAAAAACAAAATCGCTACTGATTCTAGGAACAGCCACAAAGCATTCTATAGCTATGTCAAGAAAGAGCAGTTGTGTACACTTACCATAAATGTAGATGTTCGAGTGTATTCACTGTTGCAGTCATTACGTTTGGGTTATCTGCTTGCAGTAGCCCTCAGTTGGCCTGATTAACAAAGTCTTGGGTCCTGCGTCGGTTGCTGTCCCTTCTTCCATGACGTCAGGTCGTCAGGGGTATAAAACATGCAGCCAATGCCATTACATCAGTTTTTCTTGCCCCAGATGTCAGGTACCCCCTAATGGGAAGCAATTAAATCTATAAATACAAGGATATACCTCCAACTAAAAAGCAAGTACACCAAAAAGCTTTTTGAGCAAAGTGAGAATAGAGGTATAGCCAAAAGAAGAAAGGGGACTGGAGGGAGGGTAACCAGGACTGCAGCAGTGAACTGTTGCAGTCATTACATTTGGGTAGATTCCCAAAGCTAAGGTTGGGAAGAGGTATTTCAATAGAATTAGGACCAGCTATAAGGCCCTGCAAGACTGCAGTGGCAAAACCAGCCCTGGATTTAGAGAAAATTGGCAAATGATGATGCTTGGTGAAAGTATGTACAGAACTCCAGGTAGCAGCTTCTAGGATGTCCCTTGTAGGGACGGCCCTGAGAAAGACTGTAGAGGTAGATGCAGCCCTGGTTGAATGGGGTCTGATACCCTGTGAGACAGGTTTTCCATGGTGCTTATAGCAGAAATGAATGCAGTGGCCTATCCATTTTAAAATGGTTTGCTTTGAAATAGCTTTCCCCTCTGTCCCTGCATCAAATGCCACCAGTAGTTGTTCAGATTTCCTTTGAGGTTTAGTCCTGTCCAAGTAGAATCTAAGTTGTCTGTGCACATCTAAGGAGTGCAGTATCTGTTCTCCTTTGTTCTGTGGGTTAGGAAAGAAGATAGGCAAATGAATGGACTGATTAAGAGCCACACTGGATACTATCTTGGGCATGAAGGAGGGATTGGTTCTGAGGGACACCCTATCCGCATGAAAGATGATGAAAGGCTCCACTGCCATAACGGTCTGTAATTCAGATACCCTTCTTGCAGAAGTGATTGCTAAAAGGAAAGCCATTTTCCAGGAAAGGAATCTTAAATCTGCAGTAGCAGCTACCTCGAAAGGAGGAAGAGTGAGTTTCTCCAACACAAAGTTAAGGTCCCAGGCTGGTGTTGGAGCTCTCCTGCGTGGCCTTAAATTTTTAGCCCCTCTGAGGAACTGCTTGAGCAGTGGGTGAGAGAAGAGGGGAGACTCTGTGCTATAATGAGCTGAAATGGCTGTGGCATGAATTTTGATGGAGGAAAAAAACAAGCCCTTATGAAGCATCTCAGTCAAATATTGTAGAATCTGAGGTAAATTGGGCACTGCTGCGCTCATCCCTTGAGATTGGTTCCAGGCACAAAATCTTTTCCATTTTGCAGCATAAGATTTTCTAGTACTAGGCCTCCTTGCCTCTAAAATGATATCCATCACTGATTTACTGAGGGATGGTAAAGGAGAGATTAGGTAATTAGCCAGGCTGCTAGGTTCAGGGTTTGCAGCTGAGGGTGCAGAATCTGGTTCTCCTGCTGAGACAACAGGGAAGGAGTCTGAGGCAGGTGCCATGGGGCCAAGCATGACACACTGTGCAAGAAGGGGTACCAGTGTTGGCTTGGCCAGTCTGGTGCAATTGAAATCGTTCTTGGCTTGTCCTGTTTGATCTTTAGTAGTACCTTGGAGAGCAGAGGTAGAGGAGGAAAGGCATAAACTGATAGGTTTTTCCACCTGAAGGATAGAGCATTCACTTTCCAAGCTAGTTTGTGGGGAATCCTTGTGCAAAATGTGTCCAATTGATGGTTTTGGGGGGAGGCAAACAGGTCTATATCTGGGCTCCCCCATTTGCTTGTCAACATGTTGAAAATCCTTGGTTCCAGTTTCCACTCGTGTGGGTCCATGAGGTTTCCACTCGTGTGGGTCCATGAGGTTTCTGCTTAGTCCATCTGCCAGTGTATTTAGTTTTCCTGGCAGGAATTGAGCTTGTAGATTCACTTGGTAGCTCAAGGCTGTGTTCCACAATGCCATGGCTAGTCTGCAGAGGGGGTAAGAGTGTGTACACCCATGTTTATGTACCACATGACAGTGGTGTTGTCCGTCCTTACCATTAGTTGTCCTGGAAGAATGTGGTCCTTGAAGGCGGTCAGATCATTCTGTACAACTAACATTTACTTTTGATTCATATGCAGGTGCATTTGACTTGGGTTCCATTTGACCTGAATGCACTTCCCTGCCAGGTGAGCATAGTCTGATGCGTCTGGGCGGCAGGGGGTAGTGGGAATGGTAGTCCCCCTGTTTTGGTGGCAGGCCTCTGCTCACCAAAGGAACTCTTGGCGTAGGCAAGGTATGATAGGAATCATTGCTTCTAGATCCTGTGAATGTTGACACCATAGGCTTTTGAGATACCATTGCAGTTTCCTCATATGTAGCCTTGCATATGGAATTAGAAGAATGCAGGAGGCCAAGAACACCAAGGCTTGCAGTATTTGCCTTTTGTGGCCACTTGTTTTGAAGTAGGTTGTCAAATGAATCAGTTTCTCTGGCGTGAGGAAAGCCATCTGGGAAGTTGTAATCAAGCTTGCTCCCAGGAATATAATTTGTTGATAGGGTACCAGGTGTGATTTCTTTTGTTTATGGTGTACCCCAGACAAGTCAGTACCCTTTGAACAAAGGCCAGATGATTCAAAAGTATGTCCTGGCTTTCTGCCTGAATTAGACAATCGTCCAGGTATGGGTATATTTGAATATTTCTTTGCCTGCAAAATGCATTGTCTGGAGCTAGGCACTTTGTGAATACCCTGGGCACAGTAGATAAGCCAAAGGGCAGTGCAGAGAACTGATAGTGCATGCAGCCTGCTTTGAAGCGTAGGTATCTTTTGCAAGACTCCCTGATAGGGATGTGCAGGTATGCTTCGTTTAAGTCTAGTGTTGCCAACCGTGCATCTTCGCCTAGCATAGGAAGCAGCTGGTGAAGAGTCAGCATTTTGAATTTTGGAAGTACCAGAAAGGTGTTTAGAGTAGAAAGGTCTAGGATAGGACGCCATGTATTGCCTTTTCTGGGTACCAGGAAAAGTCTCGAATAGAAACCTTGTCCCTTTTCCTCTTCTGGTACCAAATGAATTGACCCCATGCTTAAGAGAGAGTACTTGATTTTGGGCCTCTGCCCACTGATTTGGGGGTAGATCTGGCCACCCACGTGGTGTTGGTAATGTGTGGAAGTGAAATCTGTATCCTTGGGACACTATATTTAAAACCAATTTGTCCTGGGTAATGAGTTCCCAGTTTTTGGCCTGCAGACTAATCTTTCCACCTAAAGGAGCATTCAGTTGGGAAGTGCTTGGAAGTTTTAAAAGCAAATCATTGAGACAGTTTTCCATAGGGGGAAGTCTTACTACTCCCAAATTTGGGTGCGGGAAACCCCCCACTGCTTAGTCTTGTGTGGCCTTTGGGACTGAAACCTAAGGTTTCTGTTGTGTCTGGGTTTGGCTTGAGAAGACCTGGAAGGGGCTGGAAAGGACCAGTTCTTAAGAGGGCCAGTGCCTACTAAATCTAGGAGGCTGAACTTGTAAGAAATCTTTGAACAGTTTGCATAGATTTAGCTTTATCTTCCATCTTTTTAAGAACTTCCTCAGCCTTGTTGCCGAACAGGCCGTCCTGATTTAAGGGAGCATCCAACAGTTTTAGCTTTAACATGATCAGGCAAAGATTGCTCCTTAAGCCAAGCATGCCTTCTGAGCACAGACCCAGTAACAGCAGCCCTGCAAGAAGCCTCTAATGAATCAAATCCACATTGCAAAGTATGTTTTCCAACCTGTTCAGCAGAATGCAGTAAATCCTGTAATTCTTTATTTTCAGCAGAGTCAGGAATCAACATCATTTTCTGTTTAAGCAATCCAATAACATGTTGTTGATACTTTAACATATGAAACTGGCAGTTTAAAGCCCTAATGGCCAAGGTTGCAGAAGTGTAAACCTTCTTACCCAATCTATCCAGCGCCCTGGAGTCTCTATCAGAAGGGGTGGGATTTTTAGCAGTAGAAGCCTTATAGGTTCATAGGTTCATACTAGGCTATCTGCCCTAGGGCATTTATAAGCCTAGCCAGAATGTATTTGGCTTTCGCCACCCATTTTAAATTAATTTTGCTATGCCCTTTTTCGAGGTTAGTATACTGTGCCTCTGTCTAACAGTGACACAGAAGTGATACCCGGGTTAAACCTACGATCTCCCATCCACTCATCAAGATTCCTCTTGAAGAGAGTCAATGAGGGACTCTGCCTAACCTGGACTGGGATTTTATTCCAGAGTGAAGGGAGCCTCTGGGTTATGAATCTGTCCCTCCAGCATGTCCTATTTATTTCAGTGGTGAGGTTCAAGTCTCGAGCACGAGCTCGATGGGATTTGGATTTTCTGAGGTGCAGCATGTCCATTAATTCCGGGTTGGACATGGCTTTATACGTCAGGCACAGATCGCCCCTGAACAGGCGGTATGCCACTGAGTAGAGCTGGAGTTTCTTTAACCGGGCAGCATATGGCATCTGTTTGAGCCCTTTGATCCTCTTGGTGAGGTACTTTTGGGGTCTTTCCAGTTGCTGCAGGTGTCTGGTAAGGTACATCACAAAAGGGGCATTGTACTCAATTATGGGCCTGATGAGGGATGAGTAAAGAGGCACGATGACCTCCCCTGATCTAGATGTGAATCCCTTCATGATTAGGTGGGCTATACAACCTCATCATCATGGGCTGAATGATAGAATCAGTCTAAAACCATTTTTAGCAGCAAGGTCTTTTAAACACTAATCATCTTATTTTTATTTATTTATCCATCATCTATTTATTTATGTGTATACATGGTTTTATGATATATTAGTGTTTTATGTTCGGAAGTGGAAAATTCATTTGACTAATTTATTAGCATTGTTTGATTAGATGTTGTATGAATTATCAACCAGCAGATATACTGTGTTGTTTTTTAAATGAGATATGCTAATTTGCAATCAATTTGAGTAAGTAATTAATTAATGATGGGCGTGATATCAGGCTATAAAATCCTTGTATTCTATCAGTGTGTTATCAAAGTCTGATGAAGCGTTACTAAACGTGAAAGCGCTTACTACTGTCCTAGGAACTTCGTTTCAATAAAGGATTTTATTTCAAGCTTTTTGGTGAAATTTTCAGACTCAGCATTGGTGCACTCCTGAATTTGTTTCTACATTATTGGCTTGTCGGTACGGGAGTGCTTTACTCTATTGGGAGGTTTGTTCTTTCTGTTTTGACTATATAAAATGTCTTTCTAATCACTTTGGCCACGTGGTTGTCAAATGAGAGACTGCTATCAACTTGGGTCCCCAGGTCCCTAATTACTTCTTCTGTACTTAATGGATTACCACCTATGTGGCAATTTGTGGGCACTTTGTTTTTGCCAGAGGGGATGACTATACACTTTTTGGCGTTTAGCTTGAGGCCATGGCTCTGGCACCAGTTGTCTGTTTCTATGAGGCCCTTTTAGAGGATGCCTGTGTCGGCTGGAGAGTCGATTATGGCGCTCAGTTTGCAGTCATCTGCAAACTTGGTCAGCCACAGTCCTTCCATGTTGGCCTGTACCTCCGAGAAATATATACCGAACAAGAGAGGTCCCAGGACTGAGCCTTGTGGGATGCCACTTGTAACTTGTTTGGAGTCTGACATGGCTCCAGCAATTCTAACCATGTGGGTTCTGTCCTTCAGCCAGTTTGCAACCCATCTAGTGACATAGGGGTTTATATTTAAGCTGGTGAGCTTATCTATAAGGCCCGAGTGGGGTATTGTATCGAAGGCTTTTGCGAGGTCCAGGTAGGCTGTCTGGACCACCTTCCCCTCGTCAATGGCCTTGGTGACGGTTTCAAAGAAATCGACCAGGTTTAAGAGGCAGGATCTGCCCTTAACAAAGCCGAACTTGGTAGGATCCAGTGTCTGTAGGTCCCCAATATCTTTATTCATGAGGTCCATGATGATCCTTTCCATAGCTTTGCAGACCAAGCTAGTCAAGCTTATGGGGCGATAGTTTCCAGGATCCGTTGAGGCACCACCTTTGTGGAGAGGGACCACTGTTGCTGTACGCCACTCTTTGGGTACATATCCTGTAGTAAGGCTGAGATTGAACAGTAGTTTTATGTTTGGGTTTAGCTCTTCTTGGAGTTCATGTAGGACGCAGCCCGGGACACTATCTGGTCCCATTGATGCTGTGTTTTTTGCTTCGGAGAGGGCAGCTCTTATCTGAGATGTCAGGGGGCAGCACTCTGCTGGGATAGATATTTGCCCTTTTGGTGGGGATGGGGAGTTTGCGCTGAACCTGTCAGCTAGGATGTTGGCAATGTCTGTGGGTTCGGTGTATTTTTTGTCATTTTGGACTAATTCTGAGCATATCTGGGCATTCCCACCCAGGTTCCTAACATAACTAATGAAAGCCTTATGATTATCCTTAGTGTCCTGTGCAATTTTTCTCTCGAAGCTGGCCTTAGACGATTTTATGAGTGCCCGTAGTTTTTTGCTAGTACTGATCAGAGATGCCTTCCCTTTTTGGGATTTTGCTCTATCATTTAGTAGCGTCCTCCTTCTATTGTATAGTTTGTTTATGGCTGGGGTCCACCATACAGGACGTCTGCCTTTGGAGGATTGGGTCTTGGTTTTATTTGGGATTGCATGATCCATGCATTCCTGAAGGTGTTCATAGAATGCATTTATAAACGATTCTGCGGTCTGGGCCGTATTTTCCACAGGCCCGGTAATGCCTTAATGCCTTTGCGTCCCTGTGAAATAGTCCCTGGATTCGCAATAGGATTTTTAAAAAGGAACTTGTGTGAATCAGTAACCCTGTAATATCTGTCAGGTTTTCTGGGAGCAGGAGGCAAAGAATCAGGGGCCAAACTAGATTCTGAAAAGGCATCATCAACAATGTCTAGTACAGGAGGAATAGCTAAAGGCCTATGCTGAGGCAGGAGTAAGAAATCCCTAAGCCTCTTTTTGGAATCAGAAAAATCCTGACTTTCCCAGTGGAAATGCTCCCTTAGAGTATGTAAGGTTTCACCAAAAGAAAAATCCTCTGGAAGGCAAGCAGAGGGAATAGAGTCCTCTGCATCAGAATCCTCATAAGTAGATAAGGACAAATCCAGATCATCAGAAAACTCAGAATCCTGGTCAGAAGATTCATAAACAACTTCAGTCCTAGGTCTCTTAGAAGGGGGAGGTTTGCTTTCCCTGATTAGAGTTACAAGATCTTCAGCCATTCTTCTCATTTGTTTTTAGGCATAGAGGCCTGAGCATGCGGCCTGGGCATCAGTTTCTTGGGCATGGTTCGAGATTTAGGCCTAAATGAAGAAGGAGGCATCAGTTTAATAAGCAAGTCCTTAGGCTTGAATACATCCTCAGAAGCCGGTGCCTGCACAGCTGCTCCGGACCCATCCAAGGTAGAGACATCCGCAGGTTCAACAGTTGAAGCATCTCGCAGCATACCGGACTCCAAATGAGGCCTGCAAATCAGAAGTAGCGGGCATCAGGGGCTGCGAAAGCGCCTCACTGAATACCGGCAAACTGGCTTAAAAGCGTCGTTGGCAGTTTTGGACCTCGGCGGCCTGTCTCTGTCTTTATCTTTTAGTTTTTTCAGAATCCCGGTAGTCGGATGGCTAACCGACGACATTTCTGGATAATTAAACCGAGAACAGAAATATTCAGAGGCAAAAATATACAGACGGATAGTGCGCTGATTAAATAAAGCACAAAACCGACAGCAAGATACGTCGTGGTCAGGGCTTAGGCAAGGAATACAGTATGAATGAAAATCTTTGTGAGGTATTTGCTTTCCACAAATAACTCAATTTTTAACTTTTACTGACATCGGTAAGGAGCAAGAAAAAGTTTCCCCAATGGGTTACTTAGCTTTAGTTGAAGACTTCGGTTCTGAAACTCGAAAACGAAAATTTCAGGAGTCAGCCGACCAGCACTTGCAAACTGCTTCTGCTTCGGGCACTGCATGGCAAGAAAGACTGATGTAATGGCGTCGGCTTCATGTTTTATTCCCCTGATGACCCGACGTCATGGAAGAAGGGACAGCAACCGATGCAGGACCCAAGACTTTGTTAATCAGGCCGACTGAGGGCTACTGCAAGCAGATAACCCAAATGTAATGACTGCAACAGTGAAACATGAAGAATATTCTCAGTGGCAACAACCAGATCTTCTCCGAGTTGCAGCACAATGGTAAGAAAATTACAGATGAGCATCCAAATTTCCTTCCCCTGCACCGAAACTGTTGCACGGCTAAACCAACCTTGAAACAAAACAAAAAAAGCCAGCAACTGTGGGCTGTAAAAACTAATTTATTAGTTAAACATTCAAAAAGCTTCAGTTATGAATAACAGACCGGTTTCGGCTTGGATTTTACCTAGCCTTCCTCAGTGTAAAAATACAATAGTCAACTGAAGAGATATATATTAAGATAATTAATTGAACACAAAGAATGATTGGTGGGCTCATAAATATGTATAAACACATTCATAAATATTCATTAAGTCCAAAAGTGAGCCCAGTTTAACTATCCATTTTTTCTCTTTTATATTGAATTTACTGTGCCATCCTGATTTGTGTGTCCTGTCACCTATAATTTTATCAATGACAATGAAGTGAAATTTGGCTGTGTTATGTTTAAGAGTATGTTTATATAATGCATTACTGGTTCTTTTACATTTGATGTCACTTAGATGTTCAGAAATCCTTAGTCTAAAGGGTCTAGAAGTTTGGCCAATGTAAAAAGCATGACAACTACAAACAGCCATATAAATTATCCAATCGGTGTTACAATTGGCAAAAAACTTTATATCAAATACCTTGCTATTATTGTTACTGGAGAATTGTTTAGTTTTTAATACAGGTTTACAATTACTGCAATGACCACATGGCATACAGCCTATGAGCTTATCACCCAATATTGTAGTTTGGGCCAGTTGCAATTGTTTGGATTCTGAATGATGCTTGTAATGATTAAAAAAGGCCCCCAAATTCTTCCCTCTCCTGAAAGAGAATAAACATGACTGAGGTATATAATTGGACACAGCAGAGTCTGCCAAAAGAATATTCCAGTGATGTTTTATAATCTCAATAAATTTATTAGTATTCCCTCCCATAAGTTGTTGTGAGTCTCAAAGTACTAGGTTTGTGTGAGGGTTTATTTTGTCTTTTATTTTTGTATCTTAAAAGTTCATCTCTGTGTAGATGTGATGCAAAATTCCTGGCAGTGGTAACATAACCCATACTATAACCTCTTGACCTGAATCTGTTAGTCAAGTCAAGGCTATAAGTTTGAAAAGTTTTGTCCTCTGAGCAAATACGTCTCATTCTGAGAAACTGCGATTTGGGAATGTTCCTGGCTATATGTTTTGGATGAAAGCTGGATGTGTGGAGTAGAGTATTATATTCTGGATATTTCCTGAAAACTTCAGTACTGAGTGTGTTATCTGCATTCCTGGTTACCATGACATCCAAATAGGTAATTTTATATTGATCGAAATTAATAGTAAAGTGTAATCCCCATTTGTTGTCATTCAGATATTGAACAAATTCCTGCAGATATTCAGTATCAGACCTCCACACCATCCAGCAATCATCCAAATATCTACGCCAAATGTCAATCTCCGGCAGATAAAGATTATGTGTATCATCATATATAATATGATCTTCAATATATGCCATATATAGATCAGCATAAATAGGGGCAAAAGATTCCCCCATAGCAGTGCCCTTAATTTGGAGATAACATTGTTTATCATAGAAAAACACATTTTTGGTGAGAACCTGTTCAGTTAGACAAATCAAAAAAGTGTTAAAGCCAGGTTTGTAGATGTTAGATTTGTAAAGCCAGTACTCAATGGCATCTAAACTAGCCCAGTGTGGTATGTTTGTGTATAGTGAACTTACATCCAAAGTGCATAACCACCAGTCATCTTCAATCTGCAGGTCATCAATAATATTCAAAAATGTTGTGGTGTTCTGTATCCTAGATCTTACCCATTTTAATAGAGGTTTCAAATATTTGGTCAGATATTCAGAAAGTGGCTCAGTCAGGGACCCATTTCCAGCCACAATTGGTTTACCTGGTGGATGTAAAGGATCCTTGTGGATTTTAGGTAGAAAATAGATATATGGGCTGGTGGGATCACTGATAGTCAGATGTTTCAAAGTATCAGATGTAATAATGCCATTTTCTAATGCTGAATTCAAAAAAGTGTCAATTTGTTGTTTAAACATGGATGTAGGATCTATTGGCATCTTAGTAAAGTATCTGGCATCATCCAGTTGTTTATGGGCCTCTATATCATAATCAATCCAGTTCATAACAACAACTGCCCCTCCTTTATCAGCAGAAATAATCACCAATTCTTTATTGTGAGTAAGTTCAGTTAAGCTGGATACCTCAGACTCAGACATATTATTCAACATTGGTGGAGTCATGTTGTATGTGAAATGCAGATCTTTGAGAATACTGTGTTGAAATAAACTTACACTTGGATGCATGGGTGGCGAAAAAGTGGATGAATGATATCTGAAATTATCAGTCATATGATCATTTTCATAGTGATCCTGAAAATGTAACTTAAGATTAACCAATCTACAAAATGCTATGCTACAGAGAAGACTTGGCCGTTTTTGGAATTGGACAACAATCCAGCAATACTAATTTGACTAATACTGATCATCCTGAACAATGTTGTGAAAAACTATTTCAGACTTTAAATAAAAATATGAAAGCAATGAGATCCAATGTATGGCACTTAAAATTGTTTAAAGCATATATGGTGAAGGGCATTACTCCCAGGGGTCTCAGGGTAAAAATACAACCTTTGGTAGCTGAACCTGACGAACAATTGACTAAGGATTGGACATCTATACAACAGGAATGCTCTATGAGATTTGTGGAGACACTATCTAATTACTATACTAGGATTATAGATAGGGATACATTAAGCGTCAGCAAGTTAATTGATGAATGTAATTATTATAAAGAGTACCCTTTCTTTTCGGTTTGTCGAAACTTAGTTCTGATTTACTCAATTTTGAAACTCAATTGAAAGAAAGAAAACTTAAAAAATTCACTAGAGACCAAAAGGACTATGATAAAGGACAACCATTTAGACAAACTAGACATGTCAGATTTGAGGGCACTCATAGGAATACTAATCAAACCCCTAGACGCAAACGTCCTAGATCTATTCTCAAAAGACATGGTCATTTTACAGACTCCACAGATGGAGATACAGCCTCTGGTACAGATATAGATACACAACATGGCACAGAGTCTCCAACTCCCAAACGCAATAACGGGACCCCTTTAGGCATTATAAGAGGGGAGGTAGGAAACACAGAAAAGGTCACAAGTCTACAGAACCTCATGCAAATATTGACCAACAAGTGAATATACATGTTAACAATAATGTACTTAACATCTCTGATACAGTTTTATCTGAAGAACATATTGCTCTGCAAAATAAAGGTCTTTCTTTTATTCTGGGTTTTTGTGTGTCTGAGGATACTTTTGCACAAGACATAATAGCATTTTGTAGATTGGTTAATCTTAAGTTACATTTTCAGGATCACAATGAAAATGATCATATGACTGATAAGAAGTTATGTTCTTACCATAACGTTCCATGTTAGTTGTCTTCTTCTCGCCGCCTTTCTTGCTGGATGGGTTCGGAGCCGATCCTCGGCTCCGACTCGGCCTATACTATAGCTCGAGAGCTATTTTTAGCGGCTCGAGGCAGCCCTATATCCCAAAATACCACGCGCTAACTCCCCAGATCTCGTTGGCAGCTAACACATAGTATAGTTTTATTGTTACCAAAAAATAAGCCTTTATACAAAGCTATGGTCTTCCTGCTGGTAATACTCATGATACGGATACCCCTGGATAACTATGTATCATGAAAGAGAAGGACTCAGAGACCTTCAAGTCTGTCCAGGCTAGGGGGCAGGAGGGAGGGACGCAAGAAAGAAGGCGAGAAGAAGACAACTAACATGGAACGTTATGGTAAGAACATAACTTCTTAATGTTAAGTTGTCATTCTCGCCTTCATTCTTGCTGGATGGGACAGCATCCCTAGCACCTTGGTCCTGGGTGGCTCAATGGAACAGACTCCTGAGTACGGTGGAACCAAAGTCAGCTCTATTTTGGAGGCTATATCAAGTTTGTAATGGGCAATAAGGGTATGTTGAGAAGCCCATGTAGCTGCTGCACATATGGCATCTAATGGTAACCTTGCTTGAAAGGCTGTTGATGTTGATAGTGCCCTAGTTGAATGAGCCTTAGGCCTAGACGGGAGTTGCCTGTGTCTCAACTCGTAGACAAAGGTAATAATGGATTGTCAACCATCTGGAAAGAGTAAACTTTGATACTGGAAGCCCTTTCTTCCCTTCAGCATAAGAGAGAAAGAGCTGATCTGACTTTCTGAGTTGTTTTGCCATGTCTAGATAATACCGTAGTTGGCGATCCAATGAATGTAATTTCTGTTCAGCCCTGTTTGAATAGTCTGGGAAGAAGACAGGCAAGTCAATAGAGTGGTTTAGATTTGCTTCAGAGGAAACTTTTGGTAGGAAGGAAGGGTTTGTTCTGAGAGTTACCCTGTCTTTATAAAAGACCAAATAAGGGGGACGGACAGACAAGGCTTGAAGTTCCGATACCCTTCTGGCAGATGTTATGGCTACTAAAAACAGAGTTTTCCAAGAAAGAAGCTTGAGGGAGCAAGAGGCTGCGGGTTCAAAGGGAGGCAGAATCAATGACGTTAGAACCAAATTTAAATCCCATTGTGGAGGTGGATCCTTAATGGGAGGTCTAAGCAAGAAAATGCCCTTGAGGAAGGCTTTACAGAGTTTATGGGACATAATATTTGCTTCTGAGAGCCCCACGTGAAAATTAGCAATGGCCACTAATTGTACTCTGATGGTGGCTGACGATGACCCTGAATGAAAAAGCTCCACCAGAAAGTCTAGAACCTTATGAATGGGTGCATGGAAAGGATCTAAGGACCTAGCTTGTGCCCACAGTGAAAAACGCTTCCATTTACTCGCATAAGTCTTCCTAGTATTGGACTTATGGGAAGCAAGAATGATATCACGGACAGGAGGAGAAATAAGGGGAAGCCTGGCTAAGGCTGGAAGTGGAGCAACCAAGCTGTGAGGTTGAGGGAATGAAGAGACTGATGCAGCTTGCCCGTGAGATGGGTCAACAGATCCGGAAAGGGTTCCAGATGCCAAGGCTGTTCCAGTAGATAACTGTGCAGGAACGGAAACCATACTTGTCGAGGCCAATACGGAGCAATGAGGATCATTTTGGATCTCAATACTGTTGCTTTCTGAATTAATTGCGGGATCAACGGTAAGGGGGGAAAGGCATATAGAAGACCCCGGGGCCAATCGTGAACAAGAGCGTCTCTGGGGGGATGGCCTGGCAGAGGGAAGAGTGTGAAGAAGTCGAGGCACTTGCTGTTTTGAGGAGTTGCGAAAAGATCGCAGCAAGGCTGGCCCCGCTTCTGAAATATTCTGTCTGCTACGGCTTGATTTAGAGACCACTCATGAGGCATGAGGATAGTTCTGCTCAATCTGTCCGCTATGACGTTGGACTTCCCGGGGATGTGCGTTGCTATCAGAAACCATTGAGAGGAAATCACCCATTGCCAAAGTCTGAGTGCTTCTTGACATAGGGGGTAGGACTTTGTTCCGCCCTGCTTGTTTATGTACCACACCACAGACATATTGTCCGTTTGAATTGCTATAGTCCCTGTGGGAAGAGAGCTCTGAAGGGCTTGCAACGTTAAAAGCACCACTCTCATCTCCAGGACATTTATGTGCAGGTGGCATTCTAATTGTTGCCATGTGCCCTGGACCGTCCTGCCCTGATAGTGCCCCCCCCACCCGATCAGGGAGGCATCAGTTGTCACCGTGGCAACTGGGGGGGGGGGGAGAACAAAGGGTCTGCCCTGAAAGAGCTGAGGGGAAACCATCCACCAGGAGAGGTGATTCTTGCATGATGGGGTTATCAAGATGTTGTGAGTCATTGGGAGCTGTTGAAAGGACCACTGAGAAAACAGCATCCACTGAAGGATCCTCATGTGGAAGCGGGCTAATGGTAGGAGAAGGATCGCCGCTGCCATGAGGCCTAACGCTTTCAGTACTAACTTGACTTGAACTCTGTTGGACTGAAATAGGAACTGAACATTCCGCCATATGTCTGTCACTCTCTGAGGTGGTAATGTTGCAGACATTTCTGTGGTGTTTAACATGGCGCCTATACAGTTTATACATTGACAAGGCGACAAGGAGGATTTTGCAAAATTTATAGAAATACCTAGATTGTTGCAAAGTTGAATAGTGTAATCCCTGGCCATTATAAGATGCTGCTTGGTGGTAGCGGAAATGAGCCAGTCTAAATATGGAAACACCTGGAATCCTTTTTGTCTCAGGTGAGCCATGACCACTGCCAAGCATTTGGTGAACACCAGGGGGGCTGTGGTGAGACCAAAGGGCAGGGTTCTGAATTGATGACTGGCTCCCAGCCGGAAGCGGAGAAACCTCCTGGAGCGCCTGTGTATCTTTATATGATAGTACGCGTCCTGGAGGTCTAACGAGCACATCCAGTTGTCTCTGCCCAAAAAGGGTAGAATGGACTGCAGTGTTACCATCCGAAATTTTGTCTTTTGTACAGAGTTGTTCAATTTGCTGAGGTCCAAAATGGGTCTCCAGTCTCCTGTCTTTTTTGGTACCAAAAAGAATCCGGAGTAGATTCCAGATCCTAGCGGATCTGCTGGGACTGCCTGGATGACTCTTTTTTCTAACAGCTTTTTTATTTCTAGCTGTGCCTGACCCCTTTGTCCAGGTGGTACGTCTGGTAGGGGTCTGGGCGGTTGTACCGGAGGGGAAATGAAGGGAATTTTGTAACCCTCAGATATGATAGACTGTACCCATTTGTCTTGGGAGAGGGATTGCCAGACTTCCGGGTAGAGAGATAATCTTCCCCCGACTGCCTCCGAAGGCGGACAGTCGGGCAGCTTCTCAGGGATGCTGAAAGGGTTGGTCAAGGAAGGATTCCCTGGAACCCTGGTTCTGTGGACACCCTCTGCCCCTGGGGCGGCGTCTGTTATTGTTCCCCCCCTGCGTCTGGGGGGAAATTCACCATGTGCGGCAGGCGTGACTCCTTGTGGTTTGCGGAACCACATCTTTCCCCCCTTCTGGCCCTTAGGATAAGGTCTAGAAGGTGTGGAAAAAGTGGACTCCCACGGCAGAGAGAGTCTTACCATCTTGCTTGCATCTGGTGAGGGTATTCTTCACCTGAGGTCCAAACAATTCTGAACCATCAAAGGGAGTGTTGGTGAAGGACGCCTTGAAGGGATCGGCAAAGTTAGAGTCGCATCCAAGCGTGACGTCTCAACGCAACACCTGTGCCTGCGGCCCTACTCGCTCCATCGGCTGCGTAGGAGATAAGCCGCATGGAGGAGTTGACAATGGAATTCAGGGTAGCCAGCTGGGAGTTCATCTTGTCCGGATACCCCACAGCAGAAGGATCCTGCACAGTTTCACCCAGTTCTTTGAGCAAGTCTCTCTGAAGGCGGGTGAAATGACAAATAGTTCAGCGATCGCATAGCAAAGGTCGCTGAAGCAAATGTCTGCTTACAGTATGTCCATAGCCCTGGACTCTGTTAGGAGGATGAACAGGTACAGAAGGATCAGCTAATTCCTTCTTAGTGGCTGCTGCTACCACCATAGCATCAACTGAAACACCTTTGGTCAGAAAGGATTTGTCCTCCGAAGCAGAAATAAATTTAGAGGGCCTCCTAGGGGTAGGTTCCATTGAGTCAGGAGCTGCTCACGCCTTTCTGGCCACTACTTCCATTAGTGGGTCGAAAGGGGGAGACACCCAGGAGGTGGAAGGGTGAGATCCAAAAGCGTCAAGATAAACCGACTCGTCCTCGGAGGGTTTGAGAGTGGACCAATTTCCCCTCTGTTTCAGGATCTCTAGGATGTCTGAAAAGGAGACATCCTCAGAGGGGGATCTCGGGGAACCCTCCGACTCATCCAAGTCGGTGTCCGACGTGACAGACTCGGGGGAGTCTATGTGCTTCCTCTTGCACTTCCTTTTCCTAGGGGGTTCCCCTGAAGCTTCAGGGGAGGCCTTGGAAGAGGAGGAGACACCCAAAGTGGGTACCCTACGCTTTGGATCTCTGCTGTCAGATGCAGGAGGATGGCCACAGACCGTAACAGGCACTCTAGAGGGAGAAGCTGCAGAACTTATCCTTGGAGTGGACACTGGGTCCAGCACGCTCCTCATCACTTTGAAGGCTCCCCTATCAGGCACCAAAGGCAGTCCCGGCTCCGAAGACACCCGAACCACTCCCGGCACCGACAGAGAAGGCTCCGAGAATGATGTCGGGGCCGAACTAACCAGAGCCGAAGCTCCGAGAGGGAGAGCGGGGTCGGACAAGGGTCCGATGCCACTCGCCTCCTCGGAGCAGACAATGGAGTCCCGGCGCCCGGACCTCTCCATGGACGGAACCAAAGAAGAAGTCGGAGCCAACGACACCGGAGCTGAAGGTGGAAGTATCTGCTCCAACAAACTCCGGCTCCGAACTCGAAAGGTGAGTCGGGGGAGGAATCGATGGCGGTACCGAGGGAGCCACAGGTCTGGTGAGACGGGCATTGGAGCATTTGGGCTAGTGCCTGAGATTTTATGAGTCTACTGACCACCCTCTCAATATCGTGGTCAGAAAGCCTGGATGACCTGGATGAATGAGTCCTATGACTCCGCTCCGATAGGAGTGGTGATCTCGGAGCAGATTGGACGGATGCGAGGGGGATCTAGAGCGCTTGCGCGCTGGAGTCGGCTCTGATGCAGGTCTCGGAGCGGATACGACCTTGCTCGCTTCGGATCCGATTGGAGCCGATGTCGGAGCCATCTCAGTTGCACCAGTCCTCTACTCAGAAGCTGGAGCTGAGGGTTTGGCGGTTTTAGAAGACTTCCCCGAGCCAGACTTGGACGGGGAGTCATCGGGCTTCAATAAGCCCCTCAAGATGAACTTATTACGACGCTCCTGCAGGACTCTTGAACTAAATCCATGACAGACGGAACAAGAGTCCTGCAGGTGTAAAGGCCCCAAGCAGTAGACGCAAGAAGTGTGACCGTCTGTCAGAGACATTGTCTGACAGCACGAGTCACACTTCTTGAATCCCGAGACTCTAGCGTCTTTGGACATGGTCCTAAATACAGAAAACACAGAAAACACAGTCAGCCCACACACTCACTCAACTTATACCCAGAAAGGAGTTAAGGGGACTGACTAAAACACCCACACGCAGACACTCTAAGGGGTGGGGGAAGCCAAGCTAAAGCCCGTAGGCCCGATTATAAAAATTAACTAAAAGGAAGGGGAGAAGGGCTACAAAAGGGCTGTAATAAATAAAACTATCGATAGGGACCTAAAGTAGGAAAACTATCTGAAAAATAGTTCTATTGAAAAAATTCTCTTTTACTGACCTGAGCCGGTAAAAAAAGGCAACCTCGCAGCGAAGCGGCAAACGAGATCTGGGGAGTTAGCGCATGGTATTGTGGGATATAGGGCTGCCTCGAGCCGGTAAAAATAGCTCTCGAGCTATAGTATAGGCCGAGTCGGAGCCGAGGATCGGCTCCGAACCCAACCAGCAAGAATGAAGGCGAGAATGACAACTTAACATTATGTCCGAGTCTGAGATATCCAGCTTAACTGAACTTACTCACAATAAAGAATTGGTGATTACTTCTGCTGATAAAGGAGGGGCAGTTGTTGTTATGAACTGGATTGATTACGATATAGAGGCGCATAAACAACTGGATGATCCCAGATACTATACTAAGATGCCAATAGATCCTACATCCATGTTTAAACAACAAATTGACACTTTTTTGAATTCAGCATTAGAAAATGGCATTATTACATCTGATACTTTGAAACATCTGACTATCACTGATCCCGCCAGCCAATATATCTATTTTCTACCTAAAATCCATAAGGATCCTTTACATCCACCAGGTAGACTAATTGTGGCTGGAAATGGGTCCCTGACTGAGCCACTTTCTGAATATCTGACCAAATATTTGAAACCTCTATTAAAATGGGTAAGAACTAGGATACAGAACACCACACAATTTTTGAATATTATTGATGACATGCAGATTTAAGATGATTGGTGGTTATGCACTTTGGATGTAAGTTCACTATACGCAAACATACCACACTGGGCTGGTTTAGATGCCATTGAGTACTGGCTTTACAAATCTAACATCTACAAACTTGGCTTTAACACTTTTTTTGATTTGTCTAACTGAACAGGTTGTCACCAAAAATGTGTTTTTCTATGACAAACAATGTTATCTCCAAATTAAGGGCACTGCTATGGGGGTGTATTTTGCCCCTATTTATGCTGATCTATATATGGCATATATTGAAGATCATATTATATATGATGATACACATAATCTTTATCTGCCGGAGATTAACATTTGGCGTAGATATTTGGATTATTGCTGGATGGTGTGGAGGTCTGATACTGAATATCTGCAGGAATTTGTTCAATATCTGAATGACAACAAATAAGAAGTTATGTACCTACCATAACGTTCCATGTTAGTTGTCTTCTTCTCGCCTTCTTTCTTGCTGGATGGGTTTGGAGCCGACCCTCGGCTCCGACTCGGCCAATACTAAAGCTCGAGAGCTAATTCCACCGGCTCGAGGCTCCCCTATATCCCCACAATGCTAGGCGGTAACTACTCAGATCTCGTTTGATAGCTAAAACCAAGTAGTTCTGGTCCCCATAGAATGGAGAAGAGAGAAAAGGAACCCACCTCTATATATAAAACTGCGGGTAAAACTACCACAGACATAAAAAGGGAGAATAGAGGTGGTAGAACATGTGGGAAGGAAAAAAATCCCAATGGAAGATCCCAAATATTCCTATTGGTCTGTCCGGGCTAGGGGGAAGGAGGGTGGGACGCAAGGAAGAAGGCGAGAAGACAACTAACATGGAACGTTATGGTAGGTACATAACTTCTTAATGTTAAGTTGTCAATCTCGCCTTCATTCTTGCTGGATGGGACCGCGTCCCTAGCACCTTATCCCGGGTGGCCTATTGGAACAGACTCTTGAGAACAGTGGAACCAAAGTTGGCACGGTTTCTGGAGGCCATATCCAATTTGTAATGTAAAATAAAGGTATGAGGAGAAGCCCATGTGGCTGCTGCACAAATGGAATCTATTGGCAGCCTGTCCTGAAAAGCTACAGATGTAGCTAATGCCCTAGTTAAATGAGCTCTAGGTCTTGAAGGCAGTTTTTGATGTCTGATTTCATAGATGAAGTTAAGTATAGAGGTAAGCCATCTTGAAAGGGACACTTTAGTAACTGGAAGGCCCAATTTCCCTTCCGCATAAGACAGGAAAAGCTGATCAGATTTCCTGAACTGTTTAGTCCTGTCTAAATAATATCTAAGTTGGCGGTGAACATCTAGAAAGTGTAACTTTTGTTCCGACCTGTTGGAATAATCAGGGAAGAAGACGGGGAGATCAATCTTCTGGTTTAGGTTTGCCTCAGAGGAAACCTTAGGCAAGAAGGACGGATTAGTCCGGAGGGACACCCTGTCTTTATGGAAAACTAAGTAAGGAGGACGACTGCAAAGAGCATGAAGTTCAGATACCCTTCTAGCTGAAGTTATGGCTACTAGAAAAAGTGTTTTCCAAGAGAGCAACTTAAGAGGGCATGAAGCTGCTGGTTCGAAGGGGGGGAGAATCAAGGATGCTAGGACCAAATTCAAGTCCCATTGAGGTGGGGGATCTTTGACTGGGGGCTTGAGCAGAAAAACACCTCTTAAAAAGGCTTTGCAGAGCTTATGGGACATGATACTGGAGTCTAAGACACCTACATGAAAGTTAGATATAGCAGCTAGTTGTACTCTAATGGTAGATGAGGAAGAGCCTAAATGAAAGAGCTCTGCCAGAAAGTCTAGGATAGACTGGATAGGTGCAGTGAAGGGTCTATATTTTTTGATGCTGCCCAGAAGGAAAAACGTTTCCACTTACTATTATAAATCTTCCTGGTAGAAGACTTGTGAGAGGCTATCAGGATGTTACGGACCGAATGAGAGATTAAGGGAAGCCTGGCTAGGGTAGGAATCGGAGAAACCACACTGTGAGGTTGAGAGATTGAAGGGAGTGGTGCAGCTGGCCCGACTGGTGGGTCAAAAGATCTGGCACCGGTTCCAGATGCCAAGGCTGCTCCAACAGGTAATGATGGAGGAACGGAAACCATATCTGTCGAGGCCAGTAAGGGGCAATGAGGATCATGGTAACTCTCAAGGCGATAGCTTTCTGAATTAATTGAGATATCAGTGGAAAGGGGGGGAAAGCATACAGAAGTCCTCGGGGCCAATCGTGGACTAGAGCGTCTCTGGTGGGATGGCCTGGTAATGGGAAGAGTGAAGAAGTCGTGACACTTGCTGTTTTGGGGAGTAGCAAAAAGATCGCAGCAAGGCTGGCCCCATTTTTGGAAGACTTCTTCCAGCACTGATTTTTTTTAGAGACCACTCATGAGGCATGAGAATGGCCCTGCTCAACTTGTCCGCAATCACGTTGGACTTCCCGGGAATGTGCGTTGCTATCAGAAAACGCTGAGAAGAAATCGCCCACTGCCAAAGTCTGAGTGCCTCTCGACATAAGGGGTAGGACTTGGTTCCGCCCTGTTTGTTGATGTACCACACTACGGACATGTTGTCCGTCTGAATTGCAATAGTCCCTGTGGGAAGAGAGTCCTGAAGGGCTTGCAACGCTAAAAGCACTGCTCTCATCTCCAAGACATTTATGTGCAAGTGGCACTCGAAAGGTTGCCATGTGCCCTGGACTGTCCTGCCCTGATAATGCCCCCCCCCCCGATCAGGGAGGCGTCCGTTGTCACCGTGGCGATTGGGGGGGGGGGGATGAAGGGTCTGCCCTGGAGAACTTGAGGTGATGTGATCCACCAAGACAGGTGATTCTTGCATGATTGACTTAGTAGGATGATGTGAGACATCGGGAGCTGTTTGAAGGACCATTGAGTAAACAGCATCCACTGGAGGATCCGCATGTGAAAACGAGCTAAGGGGAGAAGTGTAATAGTAGCTGCCATGAGTACTAATACTTTCAAGACTACCCTGGCTTTGACCTTGTTGCATTGAAGTACAAGGTAAACTTGTATGCGGATATCTAACACTCTTTGCTCTGTATGTCTGGCGGAAAGATTGACTGGGTCTAATGTGGTGCCTATAAAGGTAATAGATTGACAAGGCGACAAGGCAGATTTTTCGAAATTTATTGAAATGCCTAGAGCTTGGCAAGTTTGGATGGTGAAGTCTCTGGATAGAAGCAGTTGATGTCTGGTGGTGGCGGTAAGGAGCCAGTCGTCCAAATATGGAAACACCTGGAATCCTTGACGTCTCAAGTGAGCCACGACCACTGCCATGCATTTCGTAAACACTCGGGGGGCTGAAGTGAGACCAAAGGGCAGGGCTCTGAACTGGTAGTGACTGGCTCCCAGCCTGAAGCGGAGAAACCTCCTGGAGCGTCTGTGCATTTTGATATGTTAGTACGCATCCTGAAGGTCTATCGAGCACATCCAATTGTCCTGACCCAAGAAGGGTAGAATGGACTGTAGCGTGACCATCTGGAATTTTGTTTTTTTGATATAATTGTTTTAACTTGCTGAGATCCAGTATTGGTCTCCAGTCCCCTGTTTTTTTTGGTACCAAAAAGAATTTTGAGTAGATTCCGGATCCTTGCTGGTCTGCTGGGACTGGTTGGATAGCTCTTTTTGACAGCAGCTTTGATATTTCTAATGCTGCTTGTTCCCTTAGACTGGGTGGAACGTCTGGAAGGGATCCTTTGGGTTGGGATGGGATGTGAATAAAGGGAATTTTGTAACCCTCGGATATGATTGACTGTACCCATTTGTCTTGAGTGAGGGAAAGCCAGGCTTTTGGGTACAGTGATAATCTTCCCCCGACTGCCTCCGAAGGTGGACAGCCGGGCAGCTCCTCAGGGATGCTGAAAGGGTTTATCAGATAAAGTTTCTCTGCTACCCTGGTTTTGCAGACCACCTCTGCCCCTAGGGCGGCGTCTATTGTTATTCCCCCCTCTGCCTCTAGAGGGGAATCAACCTTGTGCGTCAGATGAGACTCCCTGTGGTTTGCGGAACCACATTTTTCCTTCCTTCTGACCTTTTGGATAAGGTCTAGAAGGGGTAGAAAAACGGACTCCCACGGCAGGGGGAGTCTTACCTTCCTGCTCGCACATAGTCAATGTATCCTTCACCTGAGGTCCAAACAAGGTTGAGCCATCAAAGGGGGAATTGGTGAAGGACGCCTTGAAAGGGTCCGCAAAATTGCAAAGCCGCATCCAGGCGTGACGTCGTAAAGCTACATCTGTGCCTGCGGCCCTACTCGCCCCATCAGCCGCATACGAGATAAGCCGCATGGAGGAGTTGACAATCGAATTCAGGGTTGCCAACTGGGAGTTCATTTTGTCTTGGAACACCCTCAGCTGTTGGATCCTGCATGGCCTCACCCATATCCTTGAGCAAATCTCTCTGGAGATGGGTGAAGAGACACAAGTAGTTCAGCGACCGCATTGAAAAGGTCGCTGATGAAAACATCCGCTTACTGTACCTGTCCATGGTCCTAGACTCCTTATTAGGAGGATGGACAGGTACCGAAGGATCGGCTAACTCCTTCTTAGTGGCTGCGGCCACCACCATGGCATCAACAGAGACACCTTTAGATAGAAACTCTTTCTCTTTAGGGGCAGTAATAAATTTTGACGGCCTCCTTGGGGTAGGTTCCACTGAATCAGGGGCCGTCCAAGCCTTCCTTGCCACCACTTCCATAAGGGGGTCAAAGGGAGGGGATACCCAGGAGGTGGAAGGGCAAGAGCCAAACGCCTCAAGGTAAACCGACTCGTCCTCTGAAGGGTTAAGGGTGGGCCAGTTCCCCCCTCTGTTTCAGGATTTCAAGGATGTCAACAAAAGAGACATCCTCAGAGGGGGACCGAGGGGAACCTTCAGATTCCTCCAAGTCGGTGTCAGAGGTGATAGACTCAGGGGAGTCAATGTGCTTCCTCTTGCACTGTCTCTTCCGAGGGGGTTCTCCTACCGGATCAGGAGAGGCCTCGAAAGAGGAGGATATTCCCAATGGGAAAACCTGAGGAGCTGGCTCTCTACGGTCTGTTACAAGGGGGTGGGTAGAAACCACCGCAGGCACTGAAGAGGGAGGAGCTGACGGAGCCGACTGTGGGGTAGACACTGGGTCTAGCATGCTCCGCATGACCTCGAAGGTGCCCCTATCAGCCAAGGCCGGAGGTCCCCGCTCCGAGGAGACAAGGACCCCCCCCGGCACCGACAGGGACGGCTCTGAGGCAGATATCGGAGCCGAACTCACCAGCGCCGACGCCCAGAGAGAGAGAACGGGGTCGGACAAGGGTCCGATGCCACTCGCCCCCTCGGAGCCGAGGGAAGCCCGGCGCCGAGATCCCTCCAAGGAGGAAATCGGAGCAGATGACTGAGCCGAAAGGGAAGGTATCGGCTCTGAAGCACCGACAGCCACGGCTCCGATGAGCCCCGGCTCCGAACTCAAAGGAGTCGGAGGAGGAATAAAATCAGGGATGGGAATAGCCGCTGACTGTTGATTAGGGCTATGCAGCATTTGGGCCAGTGCCTCGGACTTGAGAAGTCTGATCACCACCCTTTGTAAGTCATGGTCGGACAGCCTGGAGGACCGAGAGGAATGAGACCTATGGCTCCACTCCGACAGAAGAAGGGATCCCGGAGCAGAGTGGATGGAGCCGATGGAAGGGGACCTAGACCTCTTCTTTGAAGGTGGCTCCGATAAGCCTATCGGAGCCAACTGAGTCTTGACAACCTCGGCTCCGGCCGGAGCCGAGGTAACGGTATGAGACTTCGAAACATCGACTCCAGCCGGAGCAGATGTCGAAGCAGCTTTAATGCTCCCAGGAGACTGCTCTGAAGCTGGAGCGGACAGCCTGGAAGTCTTAGAAGGCTTCCCCGATGCAGACTGGGTCAGGGGGCCTTCAGGCTTTAACAAGCCTCGAAGTATGAGCTTGTTTTTGCGTTCCTGCAGGACTCTAGGGCTGAATGCATGGCAAACAGCACGAGTCCTGCAGGTGCAAAGGTCCCAGGCAATAGACACAAGAAGTGTGACCATCTGTCAGAGACATTTTCTGACAGCACGAATCACACTTCTTGAAGCCTGAGACCTTGGAGTCTTTAGACATCCTGAAAGGCTGTATGAAAAACACAAACACAACACACAGACACACCCTTTAACCAAATAAAAATCCAGTCACACTGAAAGGACAGGGGAAAAAAAGGGAGTGGGCCAAAGGCCTAAAAGTTAAAAAGGGGATAAAACGGGAATTCAAACACAAGGGGGACCCGATATAAACTAAAGGGATACTCTGTATAAAAACTAAACTAAATAGAAAAAATAGGGGTAGAATTTGAAGTTTTTAAACAAGAAAACTTACGAACCTGCCAGAGCCGGTAGAAGAAGCACCTCGTCAGCTAAGCGGCAAACGAGATCTGGGTAGTTACCGCCTAGCATTGTGGGATATAGGGGAGCCTCGAGCCGGTGGAATTAGCTCTCGAGCTTTAGTATTGGCAGAGTCGGAGCAGAGGGTCGGCTCCGAACCCATCCAGCAAGAATGAAGGCGAGATTGACAACTTAACATTGGGGATTACACTTTACTATTAATTTCGATCAATATAAAATTACCTATTTGGATGTCATGGTAACCAGGAATGCAGATAACACACTCAGTACTGAAGTTTTCAGGAAATATCCAGAATATAATACTCTACTCCACGCATCCAGCTTTCATCCAAAACATATAGCCAGGAACATTCCCAAATCACAGTTTCTCAGAATGAGACATATTTGCTCAGAGGACAAAACTTTTCAAACTTATAGCCTTGACCTAACTAACAGATTCAGGTCAAGAGGTTATAGTATGGGTTATGTTACCACTGCCAGGAATTTTGCATCACATCTACACAGAGATGAACTTTTAAGATACAAAAATAAAAGACAAAATAAACCCTCACACAAACGTAGTACTTTGAGACTCACAACTACTTATGGGAGGAATACTAATAAATTTATTGAGATTATAAAACATCATTGGAATATTCTTTTGGCAGACTCTGCTATGTCCAATTATATAACTCAGTCATATTTATTCTCTTTCAGGAGAGGGAAGAATTTGGGGGCCTTTTTTAATCATTACAAGCATCATTCAGAATCCAAACAATTGCAACTGGCCAAAACTACAATATTGGGTGATAAGCTCATAGGCTGTATGCCATGTGGTCATTGCAGTAATTGTAAACATGTATTAAAAACTAAACAATTCTCCAGTAACAATAGTAGCAAGGTATTTGATATAAAGTTTTTTGCCAATTGCAACACCGATTGGATAATTTATATGGCTGTTTGTAGTTGTCATGCTTTTTACATTGGCCAAACTTCTAGACCCTTTAGACTAAGGATTTCTGAACATCTAAGTGACATCAAATGTAAAAGAACCAGTAATGCATTATATAAACATACTCAAACATAACACAGCCAAATTTCACTTCATTGTCATTGATAAAATTATAGGTGACAGGACACACAAATCAGGATGGCACAGTAAACTCAATATAAGAGAGAAAAAATGGATAGTTAAACTGGGCTCACTTTTCCAGCCTGGACTTAATGAATATTTATGAATGTGTTTATACATATTTATGAGCCCACCAATCATTCTTTGTGTTCAATTAATTCTCTTAATATATATCTCTTCAGTTGACTATTGTATATTTACACCGAGGAAGGTTAGGTAAAATCCAAGCCGAAACCGGTCTGTTATTCTTAACTGAAGCTTTTTGAATGTTTAACTAATAAATTATTTTTTACAGCCCACAGTTGCTGGCTTTTTTTGTTTTGTTTCAAGAAAATTACAGAACCAACTGATATTGCCAACATCCTGGCAGATAAGTTCAGTGCAAACTTTACCCCCTCTCACCCCCTAAAAGGCCCATATCTATAAAGGAAGAATGCAGAGTCCCTGTAATCACAGCCATGCAGGTAAAAGCTGCACTCTCTAAAGCCAAAAACACAGCATCCATGGGACCGGACAACATCTCAGGCTGCATTTTACACTAACTTCAGAATGAACTGGCTCCCCACCTAAGCACCATGTTCAATCATAGCCTCACGTCAGGCTTTGTGCCCACTGAATGGCGCACAGCAACAGTTATCCCACTCCACAAAGGTGGAGCCACCACTGATCCCTGGAACTATCGGCCTATTAGCCTGACGAGCCTGGTCTGTAAGGCCATGGAACGTATCATCATGGAACTCGCAAAGAAAGAATTGGTAACCTCCAAACTCTGGACCCCACCCAGTTTGGGTTTGTGAAAGGCAGATCATGGCTCCTGAACCCAATCGACTTCTTTGAGGCAGTCACCAAAGCCGTAGACGAGGGTAAGGTGGTTCACACAGCCTATCTTGACCTCGCCAAGGCTTTCGACACCATCCCCATTCTGGAATTGTAGCTAAACTCAGTAAACTAGGTATAAATCCCTACGTCACAAGATGGGTTGCCAACTGACTCACTGACAGAACCCACACTGTAAAAGTTGCAGACTCCAAATCTGACTTCAAACCAGTGACACGTGGAGTACCACAGGGTTCAATCCTGGGACCTCTCCTGTTTGGCATCTACTTCTCTGAAGTACAGGCTAACACAGAAGGCCTTTGGCTAATGAAGTTCGTAGATGACTGCAAACTAGAAGCCATAGTCGAGTCCCCAAATGATGTGGACATCCTAACAGAAGGTCCTCACTGAGACAGATGCCTGGTGTCAGAGCCATGGCCTCAAGCTCAATGCCAAAAAGTGCATTGTCATCCCCTTTGGTAAAAACTCTGTACCCATGAACTACCACATAGGCGGCAGTCTACTTAATGGCGAATGTGTGATAACAGACCTTGGGACACAGGTGGACAGTAGTCTCTCCTTTGATAATCACACAGCCACAGTAGTCAGGAAATCCTTCTACGTGACACACCTCATCACAAAAGGGTTCTCAACCAGGAAAAAAAAGAGGTCATGTTCCCCTCTACTTGACACTCAGACCCATTATAGAGTACAACGCCCCTTTTGGAATGTACCTCACAAGACATTTGCAGCAGCTGGAAAGGCCACAGAAGTACCTCACAAAAGAGGATTACTGGCCTCAAACAGATGCCTTACACTGACTGTCTCAAAATACTCCAGCTTTACTTTGTAGCATATCGTCTACTCCGAGGTGATCTCTGCCCAACATATAAAGCTATGTGAAACCCAGAGCTGTCGTACATGCTACACCTAAAGAAATCCCAAACCCTCCGATCTACACTCTCTAGGGACCTAAACCTTGTCGCCACAACAAACAGGACATGCTGGAGGGATAGATCCCTGTCCCAGAGACTTCCAACACTCTGGAACAAGCTACTCATCTATGTCAAGCAAAGTTCCTCATTAGCACTCTTCAAGAAAAATCTTGATGAGTGGATGGAAAATAGGAAATACACCCTGGGGATCACTTCTGTGGCTCTGCTTGATGCTTGACGGGCACAGGAAAATAACTTTCTTGGGTGGCGTAAGTCAGGGAACCTTGATGGCTAGGCTTACTTAGGCCCTTGGGCCAACAGCCTAGTACCTACCTATGAACCTATATTCAAGCACACCTCTCATAGCATATTTTGAAAGCTGAGTCAAATTAGACAATTTCATTCATATGAGACTTTTGCTCTGCAAGTAAGGATGCAGCAAAATCATCCAAACTGTACACACACTGTATAGTAAGGTTCATACGTTCATAGGTAGGTACTAGGCTATTGGCCCTAGGGCCTATACAAGCCCAGCCAAAACGTTACCCTGGCTTTTGCCACCCAAGAAAATTATTTTCCTGTGCTCCTGTCAAGCAGAACCACAGAAGTGATCCCCGGGGTGAATTTCTTATTACCCATCCAATCATTAAGATTTTTCTTGAAGAGTGCTAATGAGGAGCTCTGTTTGACATAGATAGGTAGTGTGTTCCAGAGAATGGGAAGTCTCTGGGACAGGAATCCATCCCTCCAGCATGTTCTGTTTATTGTGGTGACAAGGTTTAGGTCCCTAGAGCGTGTAGCTCGGAGGGATTGGGATTTCTTTAAGTGGAGCATGTCCAACAGCTCTGGGTTTGACATAGCTTTGTATGTAAGGCAGAGATTGCCTCTGAGTAGGTAATATGCGACGGAGTAAAGCTGGATTTATTTGAGTCGGTCTGTGTAGGGCATCTGTTTGAGGCCAGTAATCCTCTTTGTGAGGTATTTCTGCAGCCTTTCCAGTTGTTGTAGATGTCTTGTGAGGTACATACCAAAAGGGGCGTTGTACTCTATAATGGATCTAATGAGTGATGAGTAGAGTGGAACATAACCTCTTTTTTTCTGGATGAGAAACCTTTTGTGATGAGGTGTGCCACGTAGAAGGATTTCTTGACCACTGTGGCGATGTCATTATCAAAGGAGAGACTACTGTCCACCTGTGTCCCAAGGTCTCTTATCACACTTTCGGTGTTAAGTAGACTACCGCCTATGTGGTAGTTCATAGTTTCCAATTATAGCCTTGAAAATTTAACATTCTAAACGCTACATTACTAGAAAGAGACATCCTTTTGACATGATCTAACCATTTTCCCTCTTTGGAGTGTTGGATTAGATGAAGGAAAGGACTTTTTATATGAGCAAGCAGCTGGAGAGCCTGCGGCTGAGTCAACAGTCAAATGGGAAAAAAAAAAAAGAGAGAGACCCATCACATCCAAGGAGACCTTATATTCTTTGTGATCCTTTTCAGGGACTACTGAAATAGATACTGGTATCCTGCAGGCAACTTTATAAACATCTTCCCAGGCCAGTAAAAGAGGGGGGAAATAGCCACAGAACTGGGCACTTCATCTTCTCAAAGGTCATATATACTGCCTAGCTCTGGAGTAGTTCATGTCTGCTCCAAGGCAAAAACATAACTAAACCTAGCAATCAGCTGAGGAAAAGCAAACACTTATTTGAACTTAAGGTTCCCCTTCAACGAATCAGTAACTGGACTCCGCGTCAACTATGACATCATCATTGCTCTCATCAGATTCCTTCTCATTCTCTGAAACAAAAAGCTATAGTCAGCCTAGCACTAAAGCCATGTATGGGAACACAACCACCAGAACTAGCCATATGCAGAACACTCAATCAAGGAAACCACATCAGCCTTATGAATGGCTATAATCTGAATATAAGCTGTACGATGACGTTAACATACAAGGCCATGTCAAACCCAGAGCTGTTGGACATGCTACACTTAAAGAAATCCCAATCCCTCAGAGCTACACGCTCCAGGGATCTAAACCTTGTCATAACAATAAACAAAACATGCTGGAGGGATAGGTTCCTGACCCAGAGACTCCCAGACTCTGGAATAGATTGCCCATGCATGTCAAGCAGAGTGCCTCTTTGAACCTCTTCAAGAGGAAACCTTGACGACTGGATGGGAAAAAGGAAATTCACCCCAGGGATCACGTCAGTCGCCCTGCTAGACAGGGGTCCAGGAAAGTAAATAATGTGGGAAGAAATAGCCAGGGAATTGTTATGGCTAGGCTTGTATAGGCCCTAGGGCTGATAGCCTAGTACCAACCTATGAACCTATGTTAACTTCAATATTAGATAAAATATTTGAGGATGGACTACTAGGCTTGGCAAAGGGTTGGAGTCCCTTACCCCAGCCTACTCCTGCATCTAAAGGGATTGTTTCTCTCATACCTGTGCCACGTACTGGAAAAGCCCTGAAGGATGCATCTATTCCACATTTCACAGCAGCTGGCAAAGGGCAAGTGGCCTGTGGGCTGAGCAGTGGCCCAGACAAAATCATTAACTGTTAACTGTAGGTTGAGACATGTTTTTTTCTTTTTAGGTGCAACAAGATTTAATGGGGAGGTACCAAAGTTAAGATCCCTCTAATCAGGGGAGAGAATACCAATCAGAATAATGAACAGTACTGGATAATGTATCACAATAAGCACTAAAGTTTCTAGCAATAAATATGTCCCAACACAACTAAACGCTGCCAAATTGTGGTATTATCATAAAAATGTTTAAAAATGCATTCAGAATTCTTTTGCAACAGACAGAAGTTAAAGAATTTCCAGTACAGAAAGTCTAAAACACCAAAGCAACCAGTGTGTCTAACTTGCGTTACAAATTAGTTCCACACATCACATTAAACTGCCATAAAATAATGTTAAATAGTAATTTAAATTATATTTTCTTGTCAGAAAAATCTACGCAGTACATTCAAATAATTTAATAAGCAGTAAAACTGCAACCTCATATTAAAAAGAAAAAACACACAGCAGAATCATGCATATAGTAAATAATGTATGAATGCTAAAAAATCCAAGTTCTACAGTATTTTCCTGTCAAATGATGACAATAAAACAGAACAAAAGTAAAGACTTCTGACTGCATGATACAGCCCCTAGTGCATAACAGCTCGCGCAAGCACACACACTGCATATCTGAGAGAAACACTGAAAGTCTCCACAGCAACAGTAAAAACAAGCATTTGTCAGATGTAGATGCCAATTAAAAATCGCTACAAGCAGAAATTCCCACAGGAATTACTGTAAACACTGGCAAAAATATTAAAATGTAGGAGGGTGGGATGTCGTGAATGAAAGATCAGCAACACAGATGGAATATTATGGTAAGAACATAACTTCTTTATCTGATGTTGTTAATCTTCATTCATTCATGGTGGATGGGACAGAGTCTCTAGTTACTTTAAGTCCTGGGAGGTCCTATGGAAGGATATTCTTGAGCACGATTGAGCCAAAGGATGCTCTTCCCCTGGAGATCATATCCAATTTGTAATGAGTAATAAAGGTATGAGGGGTAATGCCATCCATAGAGGATCTTGAGTGAAAGGCCACTGAAGTGGACATCGATCTGGTGGAGTGAGCCTTGACTTTAGCTGATAGATATATTTTTTCAGTTGATATATTTTTTCAGTTGATGAACAAAGATAATGCAATCTATCTCTCAACCATTTTGATAAAGTGGTTTGGAAACTGGTTTGTCTAATCTTGGACCTGAAAAAGACAGGAAGAGATGATACGGCACTCTTGTCATAGATAGTATCCCAAAAGGCAACCCCCCATTTCTCGGTCACCCACGTCCCCCGGAATCTTTTTTTAAAGTTTTTCGTCTACCCTTCTAGCATGTCGAGGGATCAGTTGCTAGTGTCCTCTCCTGCTCAGCTGGTGAACCTGGGAATATTGAGGCAATGTTTCAATTGCCTCATGTACACAGACAACCCTCTCTCCTCCTCCCAAAAAACACAAATACATGCGAGAGATGCAACTATACGGCCAAACTGGAGGCTGAGCTCTCTCAACATAGGACTGGCAAGACCAGTCAGGAGGAGAAGGTTACCACACACACTATAGACCCAGTCTCACATAGTACCATTACAACCTCAAATCATACACATAAACACACAAAGACATACTCGGAGGCTCTGATCAAAAATCTACCAAAACAGCAGAGGCCACCAAAGCAGACACCCAAACAACCACCACCTCAGAACACAACACCCGCAACACATAGACCTCACAGTCAGAGTGTCAAACAGTCACAGCCCTTAAGGCCAAACACAATGCCAGACACACTAGTCATTGGTGACTCCATAGTCAGACACACTGATGTCCCGCTCACCAGACTGAGTAAGGAGAAGGTCACAGTAAGCTGCCTGTCGGGCGCTAGAATCCGCCACATAACACAAGCACTCAGGTCTCTCAACAGCAGGTACAAATATGACTCCGTCATTGTCCACGCTGGTGTAAGAGACCTGAGATGTACCTCCTTGGACTACATGAAAAGAGACATTGAGGAGCTCTCTGATTATGTAGCCCAGGCAGGTATGACCCTGACCTTGAGCAGTATCCTACCTTCACCAAGAATGATGCCACAATACAGAGATAAGATGATCAGCTTTAACAATTGGCTTAAACACTGGTGTCATTCAAAGGGGATCCAGTATCTGTCTGCCTGGGATGACATGCTGGACAAGCCACGCTGCTTCGCAAGGGACGGCTTGCACCTGTCACCCCTGGGATTCAGGATATTGGCAAAGGCTCTTGCCACCCCCATAGTGCCTTTTTTAGGCAAGGCTCAAATTCTAAACCTACCACCCTAGAACACAAAAAGGAAAAAACTAAGGGTAATGCTGCTCAATGCCAGAAGTCTAAATCTCAAAATGCACGCACTCAAGGCCCTTCTCAGTATGGAGAACATCGATGTCTGTGCTGTGACAGAAACCTGGTTCAAGGCTCCTGAGAGCACCCCAGCGCTATCAGGTTTTACCTCATATCATGCGTTCCGGCCCCAAAATCCGGACAATACCAAGAAAGGAGGGGGGGTATCCATATTCATCAAGGACACCCACACCTCAAGACTGGTGGCAACGCACGATGCATCGGAGACCATCCAGGTGCAATTAACCATAGGCAAGACTGCTCTGCAAATTGTAGCATGTTACAGGCCACCCTCACAAACTCAGGAAACTCACATGGCCTTCCTGAAAACACTAGAGGGGATAAATGTATCACCAAACACCATCATACTAGGTGACTTCAATTACCCTAATATAGACTGGGAACACTACTCAAGCCCAAACACCCTAGCCCAAAAGTTCCTGGAATTCATAAACTCAAATGCCATGGAACAACTAGTCACCATCCCCACAAGAGGAGATAACATACTTGATCTCATCATCACGAACATGGGAGCACAATGTTCAACACCGAAGTATACCCCTCACTGGTGAGATCAGATCACAAACTAATCTCGCTGGAGGTCCTCATCCCACCCCACCTGAAATAAAAAAGACCACAGTAAAGAACTTCTCAAAAGCCGACTTCACACTTCTAAAGACTAGTGTGGTCTCCTTTCAGGCCCCCGAGCCGGCGCAAAACAATACTCAAGCCGCTGAATCACTTACAAACGCCTTCTACCAGCACCTGCAGGACTGCATGGATAAGGCAATCCCAAGCAAAACAAAGACTCTTTGTACCAAAGGCAAGCGTCCAGTCTGGTGGACCCCAGCCATAAACAAACTCTACAACAAAAGGAGGAAGCTACTACAAGATAGAGCAAAATCCTTAAAAGGTAAGACACCCTTGATCACTATAAGTAAAAAACTAAGAGCTCTCATAAAATCATCCAAAGCAAATTTCGAGAGAAAAATAGCTAAAGACTCAAAAGACAATCATAAGGCCTTCTTTAGCTATGTTAGAAACCTAGGAGGAAACTCCCAGATATGCTCAGAACTAGTTCAAAATGATGTGAAGATTACTGATCCTACAGACATTGCCAACATACTGGCTGACAGGTTCAGTGCAAACTTCTCCCAAAAGGAGAGATATCTATACAAAATGAGTGCAGCGCCACAACCATCACCAACGAGCAAGTGAGAACTGCTCTCTCCAAAGCACAAAACACAGCATCCATGGGACCCGATGGTGTCCCCGGCTGTGTGCTCCACGAACTCAATGAGGAATTAAACCCACAGCTACGACAGCTGTTTAATCAAAGTCTTACCTCTGGATACGCACCCAGGAGTGGCGCACTGCAACTGTGGTCCCACTTCACAAAGGCGGTGCCTCCACAGACCCTGGAAATTACCGCCCATTAGCTTGACAAGCCTTATCTGCAAAGCCATGGAGAGGATCATAATGGACCTCATAAATAAAGACATAGGGAATTTGCAGACTTTGGATCCAACCCAGTTTGGCTTTGTCAAAGGCAGATCATGCCTTTTAAACTTGGTTGACTTTTTGAAACAGTCACCAAAGCCATTGATGAGGGAAAGGCAGTCCATACAGCCTACCTCGATCTGGCTAAGGCCTTCGATACAATACCCCACTCGGGTATCACTGAAAAACTCATCAGCTTAAATGTTAACCCATACATCACAAGATGGGTTGCAAACTGGCTGAGTGACAGAACCCACAGGGTCAGAGTTGCTGGCGCCATGTCAGACTCAAAGCCTGTCACAAGTGGTGTCCCACAGGGCTCAGTCCTGGGCCCACTCTTGTTTGGCATCTACTTTTCAGTACAAGCAAACACAGGAGGGTTATGGCTGACAAAGTTTGCAGATGACTGCAAACTGGGCCATAGTAGAAAACACATCTGACACAGATATCCTTCAGAAGGGTCTCACAGAAATGGATAACTGGTGCCAGAGCCACGGCCTAAAGTTAAATGCCAAAAAATGCATAGTCATACCCTTCGGGAAAAACAAGGTTACCCCTAGCTACCAAATAGGTGGCAATCCACTGAGCACAGAAGAAGTTATCAGGGACCTGGGGACCCAGGTTGATAGTAGTCTGTCATTCGGCACCCATGTAGCTAAAGTAGTTAGGAAGTCCTTCTACATTGCCCACCTTATCATGAAGGGATTCTCATCTAGATCAAGGGAGGTCATAGTCTCCCTTTACTCATCACTCATCAGACCAATGATTGAGTACAATGCCCCATTGCGAATGTATCTGACCCGACACTTGCAGCAGCTGGAGAGGACACAAAAGTTCCTCACCAAAAGGATAAAGGGTCTCAAAATCTGTCCTATGCTGCCCGACTGAAAGAACTCCAGCTCTATTCAGTCGCCACCGCTTGCTCAGAGGTGACCTTTGCCTAACATACAAGGCCATGTCAAACCCAGATTTGATGAATATGCTTCACCTCAAATAATCTAGATCCATCAGAGCCACAAGGGCGGGAGACTTAAACCTCGACACGGCTATTAATAGGACGTGCTGGAGGGATAGTTTCATCACCCAAAGACTCCCTATGCTGTGGAACAAAATCCCGGTACATGTGAGGCAGAGCACCTCGCTGGCCTTGTTCAAGAGAAATCTTGACCAATGGATGGGAGATCGCAGATATACCCCAGGAATTACCTCAGTGTCACTGCTCGACAGAGGCACAGCAAAATAATGGGTATAGTTCCCCATACTAAAGGGGTGGCGTAAGCCACAAAACGATGGGCTAGGCTTATAAATGCCCTCGGGCAGATAGCCTAGTATGAACCTATGAACCTATGAACCTATTTCAATTTTCTAAATGATTTAGTACTAAGTAAAAATGTAATCGTCTATGGACGTCTAGCAAGTGAAAATAGTGTTCTCCTTTGTTGGAGAAATTTGGAAAGAAAACTGGCAAGTCAATGGAATGGTTTAAGATTTGATTCTGAGACAACTTTGGGTAGAAAGGAGGGGTTAGTCCAGTGATCATCTCTCTCTGTGAAAAATGACGTATGGGCATTTTTGCACACAAGGCCTGTAACTCTGATATCCTCCTGGTTGATGTGATGGCTATCATGAATAAGATTTTCCAAGACAAAAACTTTACGTCACAGGTGGCTGATGGCTCAAAGGGTTGTCGAATTAAAGCTTACAGGACTAATGTCACTTTCCAAGGTTCAGCAGGATATTTAAGTGGTGGTGTCAGATGCATTACTCCCTTGAAGAAGGTTTTGCACAGATGGTGAAATACGAAGGAAAATTCATTAAAGCCATTGTGAAAATTGGAAATAGCTGCTAAATGGACTGATAATAGAAGCTGAGGCTCCTAAATGGAGTAATGTTGACAAGTATTCTAAGATTTTATGAAATCGGGGCTGAGAAGGAATCTAGTTTTTGTTCTTGAGCCCAGATCATAAATCTGTTCCATTTACTATAATAAAGTTTCCTGGTGGATGGTTTATGGGAGGCCAGAAGTATCTTTTGCACTGGGGAAGATGGGTTACTCTGTCTGCCAACTACTGGAAGTGGAGAAACCAAATGGTCAGCTTGAGACAGGGTAGGTCGGGATGGACCAGCACCTGTGGATGAGACAACAGTCCTGGGGTTGGATCCAGAGTCCATGGGAGTGAACTAGGTGAGACCACAGAAAGGGGAACCAGACATGATGGGGCCAATAGGGTGCAATGAAGATCACTTTGCTTCTCAACCGTTGCGCTTTCTTCAAAAACTGTGGTATTAGGGGAAAAGGAGGGAAGGCATAAAGTAGACCCAGGGGTCAATCATATATCAGAGCATCTTTCGATGACTGCCCCTGAGGGGGGGAGGATCAGGGCAAGTAGCTGCTGCATTTGTGCTTCGAGGGAGAGGCAAAGAGATCGCAGCAAGGCTGGCTCCAATGACGAAAGATTTCTGTCGCTATTATGGGATTGACAGACCACTCAAGAGGCATAAGTAAGTTTCTGCTCAGTTTGTCTGCAATCACGTTGGAACTCCCGGGAATGTGCGTTGCCATCAGAAAACGGTTGATATCTACTACCCATTGCCACACCCTCAGGGCTTCCTGACATAACAGGTAAGATCTGGTTCCTCCTTTTTTGTTGATGTTCCAGACCACTGACATTGTCTGACTGGATAGCAACTGTCCCTGATGGAAGGGCAGATTGGAATGCTTGCAACGCTAGAAATGCTGCCCTCAGTTCTAGGACACTGATGTGCAGACTGGCCTCTAAGGGGCATCAAGTGCCTTGGACTGGTTTTCCCCTGAAAATACCCCCCACCCCACCAGGGATGCGTCTGTGGTCACTATGGCCTTGGGGTGAAAAGGGGTGACTCCATAACTCCATTTCTAGCTTCATCCACCAATTCAGATCTTGCTTGCAGCGATTCATTATGCGGATCGGGTGTGACATAGGATGTGTTAATAGGGACCACTGTGATGCTAGGAGCCACTGTAGCAATCTCATGTGTAGTCTTGCTAGAGGAACTAGAGAGATCATTACCGCCATTGATCCCAGTAGTTAAAGGACTAAACGAGCTGGGACTTGGTCCTGAGAGAGTATCACCCAGAGCTGGGATCTTAGCCTGTGAAATGGAAGGGTGACCAGGCAAGATGTTGTGTCAAATGTTGCTCCTATGAATTCTAGGCCTCGAGTAGGCACTAGTTTTGATTTCTCTGTTTACTGAGATCCCTAAGGAGGTTGCTAGGTATAGCATGTATTGTACAGTGAGAATCAGTAGATGCTTGGTGGGAGCATTAAGAAGCCAATCGTCTAGATATGAAAACACTCAATCCCTGCAGTCTCAGGTAAGCCATTACCACTGCCATACATTTGTTGAACACTCTGGAGGCTGTGGAGAGATCAAAGGGCAGTGCTCGAAACTTGTAGTTATTGGGTCCCAACCAGAAGTGGCGATATTTCCTGGAGTGTTTGTCCATTTTTATATGGTAATACGCATCCTGGAGATCTATCAAGTAAATCCAGTCGTCTTTCTCCAGAAACAGGAGGATAAACTGAACCGTGACCATCCGGAATTTGGTTTGTTGGATAATCTTGTTCAGGATGCTGAGGTCCAAAGCTGGCCTCCAGTCCCCTGACTTTTTTGCACTAAAATAACCTTGAGTAAAATCCACATTCGATCTGGATCTGGTGGGACTGTTTGGATGACTCTTCGAAGCAGCTTTCAAATGTCTTGTGCTGCTATGTCCCTCTAACTGGGTGGAATGTCGGGGATCCACCTTTGTGGCCTCGGGTAAATATCGGAGGGGATGTGATAACCTCTGGTAATTATTGTTTGCACCCAGGAAAATGTCGTTATGGAATGCCATGCTAAATGGTGCAGATAATGCTCTGACTACTTCCAGAGGTAAGCAATCGGGCTGCACTTAAGGAGCGCCGGTAGGGTTGCCCAGAAAAGGAATCTCTGAACCCCTCCCTGGTTACGCGGACCCCCACCACCTCGGGGGGGGGGGTCTTCCTGATGAGATCCCCCCCTCTACCCCAGGCGGAAAACTCGCCACGTGCGTCACGGAAAGTCCCCTGGAATTTCTTGAACCACGTTTCCACTTCTCTGACTACAATAGGATCGTTGAGGAGTGGAAAAATGTACGGCCACAGCAGATAGGGTCTTGCCATCTTTTTCACACCTGGCTAGTGTGTCTTTGACCTTTAGACTGAAAAGAGAGGAGGCATCAAGGGGAGCACTGATGAAGGAAGACTTGAAAGAGTCCACAAAATCACACAGGCACATCCAGGCTTGACATCTCATGACAACGCCTGTACCCGCAGCTCTGGCTGACCCTTCGGTTGTATGAGAAATCAATTGGATAGACGAGTTAGATATGGATTCCAGGGTAGCAAGTTGAGAGGCAACTTTGTCACATACCTCATCAGACACAGCTCCTGCCAAAGTTCCTGAGAGTTCTGTGAGCAGGTCTCTCTGGAGACAGGTAAAGTGTACCAAGTAGTTCAAAGACTATATGACAAAGGTTGATGAGGCATAAACCCACTTCCATAATCTAACGCCTGAGACTCCCTGCTTGGAGGAGACTCTCCTGGAATTCTCTCTTTGTGGCCGCCGCCACCAACACAGCGTCCACTGCCAAGCCTTTGGACAAATGGGGGTGATCCTCTAGAGGGGAGAGTATTTTGTCCAGTCTCTGGGGGACAGGCTCAATGGTGTCAGGAGTCTTCAAGTGCGTTGCACGATGAACTTAACTATCTCATCTGCAGGCAGGGTCACCCAGGAAGTAGAATGTCAAGCACAGAAAGCCTGCAAGAATACAGATTCCTCAGAAGAAAGGTTGGTGGGCTTCCAGCCACCCCTCTAAGTATCTCCAGTATGTCTCCAAAAAGAGACATCTTCAGGGGGCAACCATGAGGACCTTCCTCATCGTAATCTGTATCATCTGTGAGAGATTCTTCATGGGAATCAATGTGCTTCCTCTTGCATATTCTCTTACGGGGTGGCTCTTCAGGGGAGGGCATCTAAAGAGGACTCCAAAGACAGGGTGCCCTGCGGTAGGGTATCTTGCTGCTCCCGTGCTCAATGTCTCAGCATACTGGACTGTGTCAACTGTGGACCAGAAGGCATGTATACATGGCATTCCAGCACCGAAGGGGCCAACTGGGAACCCACTGAGGCATGTGTCCTCTCCATAACCTGAAAAGCAGGCCTGCCTGAAGAGGGGTGGGAGTCCGAAACAGAGAAAGACAACCTCGGAACAGGGGTCACACACCCCACTCAGACGAGCCCACCCCCAGGGAAAGAACCATGACAGGACTCGGAGCTGTCAGAGCAACGGGAACCATAGACTGCACAGTAGAAAAAAAAACATCGGTGCCGAACTACAGGTCATGGTGCCGACAGACCAGTTATGGTCTCGAGGGTGGGTCGGCTCTAACTGAGCCATGGACCACAAGGTAGGCTTTGGAACCATGGTAAGATCTACCAAAGAAGCTGGCACCGGGATAGGCATTGGTATAGAGGGCTCCAAAATCTGCAAGGTTGAAACAGGAATATATATTGGAGTCTGTAGAGAAAAATCCTCGGCTCCAGGTGGGAGGGAAGTTTGGGATGGAGTTGGGATGCCTCTGGCCACTAGGAGCTGATCCACAAGTCTCACTATGTTGAGCTCTGAAAGGCTCCTGGTGGAATGGGTTGACATCCCCAATGGAGACTCAGGTCGATCAAGTTATGGACTTAAAATGCTGTCCAACAAAAGGGTCAACTGATGGAGAATATCTGGTCCTGGGTAGTGTTTGGACCATCGGCACAGTGGTCGAAAGATCTGAAGGTTGTGATGAGGGCAGGGAAGTCACCTGTTTAAATGGAGAGACTATTTTTGTTGCAGAGAGGGTCTGCGGTACCTTGGGGGGAAATGGTCATTATTAGTTCCGTGGACAGAGTTTTAGGCTTCCGGTGCCAAAAATGTATTGAAGTAATTTTTGCAATCTTTGGTTTTGGTTCCGTTTGAACCTGGGCTTTAGTGGTTTTCAATACTAGATGATGAGGAGATGATGGTACTGACTGGCTCCTCCTCCAACTTTTTTAGGAGGGGTTGAGACCTCCGGCTCAGATAAAGCCTCCGAGAAAGGGGCTTTTTAAAAGACCCTTTAGAATTAATTTGTTCTTGCACTCTGCTAAAATGCAGGCACTAAAGCCCTTACAAAGCTCGCACAGAAGTTGAACGTTTAAGTCGGGTGCTTCCAAGCAAAAGACACAGGAGAGAGGGCCACTGGAGTTTGGCATCTTCCTGCCACATTTATCACACTGTTTGAAGCCAGTAGTACTTTTAGCCCACCATTATTACAATATCCAGTCAACAGTCGAGTAGTAATGACAAAACAACTCGGTGGAAAGATATTCTGACATGATAGCTGTACACTCACACACACAAAGGAGATTTTTTTTTTTATATTACCAATGGTAAATTAAAGGAATACCCAAAAGGGTAAAGGGGAGAAGAAGAAGAATACCAACAATGCTATAAAAATTACAAAAAGGTAATGGAAAATGAGGGGCCTGTACCAACGATGGTACTAAGAAATACCAGTGAGGTAAAAGGAAGGAAAGAATTTTTTCACTCACACAAAAGAAAGCTATCACAAAGTATAAATGACTAAAATAAAGAAGTTCTAAATGGTTAGAAAGGCAAATGAATCAATATTAATGACAAAAGTGAAACACTTTGCTTGAGAGCTGTCCTTGACACTATGCGGCAAATGAGATCTGGGAGAGGGGCACTATGGGTAACCTTAGCTCGAGAGTTTTTGGCACAAGCTTGTTATATCGGCAGAGTCAGTTCCAAGGGCGGAACCAAAACCTATCCATCATGAATGAATAAAGATTAACAACATCAGATAATAGGTTATTCATTCTGGACACAGGCTTGAAAAAAAATTAAAAAAAAAAAAATTCCTCAACAGGAGAAAAATGAGGAGTCACTTTCCTCAGGTTCAGAATCTGTGCCATGGATAGAAAACACACTGGCAGACCTGCTCTTGTCCTTATATCATCTGATAAAGGACCCTCCAGAGCTGTGGAACAAGAACCATCTTTAACAGCCGCATCTCTACTTTGTTCCTAAGGATTCAAGCCAGCAATAAACCCCTTGCCAAAATAATTACCCTAAAAAGGGAAATTTGCTAGGCTTAAAATGGCCTGCAAGAGCAGCTAGCCTACTACTTACCTATGAACCTATAAGAAGGAAATGACAGTGTATGGATATTATGCTTCTCACCTAGTTTTCTTGTATGATGGCTTATCCATGATTCTAGGTGAAAAGACAGCCCAGACTAACTGCAGAAAGGAGCAGCCAGGAAAATCTTCAGGGATGCTGAAACTGCCTCTCAGAGATCAAAGGCCTCAAACCATGGTTTTGCAGAACCCCTTGTACCTTGCATGATGGCCATTAAAATGGCCCACCTCTGCCACAATTGCCTCTATCTGAATTTAAATAAAACAGAAAGCACTGTGATTTTTTAAACTAGTTGAAAAATTACCTTTAAGTGATCTCAAAGTGCACTAAAGGCAGACAATCCCTCTCCTCCTTACTCGCTCTACACAAATTATTCCAATGCTGGGTCCAAGGAAAGAGGACCCACTGTGAGGGACATTAACAAAAGACACCTTGAACTTGTCTGCATAATCACATAAATGCAGCCAGGCATGGCATCCCATGGCTATCCCTGCGCATGCTGCTCTAACAGCTCCATCAGCCACCATATGTAGCAGTCGCGTGGCAAGGTTGAAAATGGTCAACACTGTAGCAACTTGCACCATCTCTTTGCTACTGTCTGATGTGCCAGATTTTCTTAAGGAACCTACTGTTTGCTCCGCCAGATCTCACTGGAACCTTGCCATATGCATGAGGTAGTTTACTGCTCAGAAAGCAAATACCCCTGAAAAATAAACTTGCTTCTCTATGCATTCCATAATCCTGGAGTCCTCGACAGGAGGACAGACTGCCAAATTCTCAATGGAATATTCCCATTTGGTGGCAGATAACATACTAATACATTACACCAGAGGGCCTTTAGTCTAGCTTTGTCAGTCCCTGGGCAGCTACAAAAATGTGTCTTGCTTTCTTGCCATACATTTAGACACTGATGGTTCCTGCCATGCCTTCTCCACTCCCAGGTCTACTATGTAGTCGGTGGGTGGGACCCCTCCTGAAGTATAAAAGTGCAGATCTGAATTACTCAAAGAACCACCTTATCTGGGAAAGGTGGATAGTGGGCCAAGTGCTCCTCTGCCTCACTGACTCTTAAGATCTCACCAAATCAGGAGTCCTCAGGAGGACACTGTGGCTAACCTTCTTCTTGTAGGTTGGTTTCTGGCATTCTGTGGGGGAATTCATGTGTCTCCCCTTGCATGTGTGCTTTTGGGAAGGCTCTGAATAAAACATACGTCTCAAACTTATCTGAGCTTGTGAAGTCATATCTGGTCACTTTAATGTTCAACAGAGCTTCAAGGCAGGACAGAGGCAGCAATCAAACTGGACGGATGGGATAACCTAAAATTATGGGTTTTCTAACAGACTGGTATCAGACCGATCTTCCCATATACGTATGCAAAACCCAAACTGGCACCAACACATGTTCATCAAGTTGAGCTCAGGTAGCTTCCTAGGACACCAAGAAGTACAGCCTAATGAACAAGGAGCAATGAAAGGTTAAGAAAAAGTTGCCTGTAAAAATGGGAGAACCTGAACTGATGGTTGTATAAAAGCTTCTTTTACCCGAATAGGAGTTTGAAGTGCCCTTTTGAAATTTCAGAGACATATACATGTTCTCTATGGATTACTCAAGGATCTGCAATATTACTTCTAGCCTGCTACTGGACTAGAACTTATGCAGGTGAGACCAATAGTTAAAGGTACACCAGTATTAATGTCAACAGAACATAGTTAAGTTCAGCTTCATCAGCTTTGCAGCTAACTCTATATAAAAAAAAAAAAAAAAAAATTATTTGAAGATGTTAGAGGATTTGCATTTGTTTCCAGCAGCAATCCCTTTATCCACAAACATTTCATATTTTCTCTTTCTTCACAGCTGACAAAAATGTTCCCTATGCTCGTGAGGCTGCTTTTCAGGTAATCCTTAATGCTTCTCAAACCTGTTTTCAGTACAGCATGAAAACAAAGTTTTATCTCTTCAAAATGTTGCATTATTACATTTCTGACACAAAGTATAGGAAATAATAGCATGTTTAATGTTCAAATAAAATAAGCATGGACTGTGGTTACCCTTTGAGGCTATATCTACTATAAATATTCAGTTCAGAAGGGGAATACACTTTTAAATCACCAGTAGAGGAAAATAATGGTACTTATTTTTGGATGATAAAGAAAGAAATAACTGAAATAATGTAATTCAAAAGAAAAGCATTCAACAACCCATCTGAGTGATTACGGTTCATCAGCGGTAAGGGAAATGGAAGCAGATACACAATGTTGATTTTATGGCAGCCTTGAACCACATGTGCAAATGCCTTTTGAAAGTGTAAGACCAGCATCAGGCATCAAAGAAATTGATGCTGCTGGAAAATATGGTTAGACCCACTCCTCAAGTAATAAAACTCAAAATGGAATGAATTACTGTTTAAATTGATATCACAGAGGCACGCACATGGCTCTTTCATTTTATATCTGGACTGCCTCTAACCACAACAGGCTTCAACCTCGCACCTTAAGGGATGTATGACTACTAACACCCACTTTCTACTGACTATTCCAATATAAACATATGAATCCTGTAGCAATGATAATTACAATGTACAGGAATTGATCAGCTAAAGCAGCAGACGTCTCCATACACAATTCATCTACTGGTATGTTTGACCTCAACTATCAGATGAGTATCTGAAAGTTTGAGAGGGGGTGCCAGCTCCAATGTTATGGGGGCCCCTAAAATCTAATGAATCTTTTAAGAACGAAGCAGGTGTTTAGGGTGTGTGGTGTTAACATGACTGTTTTTGCTACTCTGGGTAACTCAGCTAGCTACAGGGACACAATGGAAATGGGGGGCTGGCTGGAGATTATGGTGAAAGATATGTAGTGGGAGGAGATCTTGCACTCTTAATACTCGTATTCCAATGGATATCAGTCTAAAGTCATGGCCTCATGAAAAGTAAAGACATTTTGCCAAAAAAGTAAAGGATTCCAATAAGTTGCTTTTTTGCCAAGATCAGTGATCGGATAGACAATGAAGAAGGAAGCTGCATCCATTTGGTCTTTAGAGTGAATGGTAAAGTGATGACTCTGCAGATGAAAACTGATAAGGGCAGATTAACTCAAATGAGGCTAGGACTCTAGTGTATTTATTTTTAGGGGTCCTTAGAGCAATGCCACTTTAGGCATTCTAAGTGAGTTTGACAGTGAGAGCCAGAGTGGATAAACACAGTCTGAGTAGAGATCTAGAGAGTATTTGGCTGGTTGTATCTACAAGAAATTAATCAAGGAATATACAGGACTTAAACTGCAACTAAGACAGAGCTAGGAGGTCCAAGACTCTGTCAACAGATTTTTGTGATATGCCTTAGCATTTCAGATGTCAAATACCACAATTCAGTTCTCTCAGATTAAATCTTACAGTTCCATTAAACCCCTAAGAAGGTATCCCCTGGCAAATAAGTAGATCTTATGCTGACCTTAAAACAGGAACCAGGAATAATCAAGGTAAAACATGCACAAATAGTGCCCTGGGGTTACGCAATAATAGTGCCCTGGGGTTACACAAAACTGAAATCTACTATACAACACAGAGATGCAGGGACCCTTCACCACCGAAAAGGAGTTCAAACAACCTCCCACAAAAGGGGCACATTCTGTTAGTTAAGAAAATACTTTTGATAATACACATTTTTCAAAAACGTGGTAAACTGCAGACAAAAATCTGATTTCTGTAATGTGTGTCTCAGCACTTCAGCTGCACAAGATTATCTCGGTTTTCTTCCAAAAGAAAGCAAGCACTTCCATTAATCCATACAGTAAACTTCTGGCAAATCAGTGTTATTTTTTGTTGACCTTCTACATTAAATCACCAAACAGAAATCAGGACTTACTATTAAGGATATGGCAAACATGTAAACAGGGCTACAGAACAGGCACCGCATATTCAAGTTTACATCAACAATGCTAACAGAAATATTAGACTTGAAGAAACTTTAGAAAATTGGAATTCTATCCATCTAGTTTACCCTTCCTATATTTAAAACAGAAAAAAGTACACTTACAAAATAATTAAAGGATTCAGCCACCATCTCTTTCAATACCCATTTTATCCAATTCAGGGCTGCAGGGCGAAAGAGCCTCAGCCTATCCCAGAGGCAGTTCTGGACAAGATGCAAGTCCACTACAGGACAAGCACACAAACATTTCATACTCTTAAGGGCAATGCCAATTCAAATATCTGCACACCACTGTGACATGGGAGGAAAAGAGAAACCACAGTGAACACTCAATGTGGAATCAAGAAGGTTTACGTAAACTCTGTAGAGAATACAGCTAGCTTGAAAACAAACAGGAGAACCAAGCACCATCAGAAAGCAACATCAACTTCCTGCACCCGTGCTGCTCAGCAGCAAATCAATTAACTTCAAAATTCTAAGCACACTTCCTAACTACTCCGTACACTACTAGCTTTTAAGAGATGCTTTAAAAGTCTACCATGTCAAAATTACGTACCAGCTGAGAAAATGTTGAGATTTTAAGCCTCTTGAAAAGTTCATCGTTTCGATATCTGTAATCTAAAAGAAAAAAAAAGAAAAAGAAATACAGTCTCAAATTTGCCACATTTCAGTTTTTTTCTCAAACATCCACAGCAAAGTTGCTTGACATAAAGGTACATCACACAGAATATAAACAAAGTAAACAAATTCTGACAGTTAGAAAAAAATTATTCTTTAAGAATTCTGCACTAACAGCAGTAAAGCTGCTTGTTATAAAGGAGAATTATACAGAACATAGCCAGAGCAAACATATTCCGGCAGTTAGTACAAAGGACTAAGGCTATGACTTATTAATCAGTTGCTTCTTATACCAAGGGCACAGGGTTCAATTTTTTCCATCTGCATTTGTCTATTGTGTGACCTTCAGCAAGTCACTTAACCACACAGTGCTTTGGGGCAACTGGGAATTTGGGATAGGCTCCTTAATGGTCTCCTGGGACTGCATGCTAGTAATGCCCTATAAAAACTACAGTTTTGTACCTACCATAAATGTAGATGTTCGTGTGTTCACCTTGCTGCAGTCATCACACTTGGGTTATCCTGTCGTCAGGCGGTCCCGCAGTCGGCCTGAGTTCCAAAGTCTTGGTCTGGCGTCGGTTGCTGTCACTTCTTCCCTGACGTCAGTGCACCAGGGGTATATAAGAGGCATCAGACGCCATTTTCTTCAGTTTTTCTTGCCCCAGATGTCAGGTGCCCCCCCCATAGGAGGTCATTACATAGTACCAATAATAAACAAACCATACCTCCAGCTATAAGCAAATACACCCCAAAGGTTGTATCAGATATAAAGGCATAGAAAGGTTTCAGTGAGATCAGAGGAGATGGAAGGAGCGTAACCTGGACTGCAGCAGGGTGAACACTCGAACATCAACATTTGTGGTAGGTACAAAACTGTACTATGTTCATCGTGTTACCCTGCTGCAGTCATCACACTTGGGTTGAATCCCAAAGCTAAGGATGGGAGGTGGAATCAAACAGGGTTAGAAAAGGGTAGCAGGCCCTGCAAAACTGCAGTGGCAAAGCCAGTTCTAGTCTTAGAGAATAGTGGTAAGTGATAGTGTTTGGTGAAGGTGTGTACTGAACTCAAAGTTGGAGCTTCCAGAATATCCTTGGTTGGCACCCCCCCCTGAGGAAGGCTGTAGATGTAGCTGCTGCCCTGGTGGAGTGGGGCCTTATGCTAGCAGGAACTGGTTTTCCATGATGGGTGTAGCAAAAACGTATGTAATATCCTATCCATTTTGAAATGGTCTGTTTTGAGACAGCCTTTCCTTGTGATGCTGTTGCATAGGATACAAAAAGCTGGTCAGATTTTCTGAAAGCCTTAGTTTTATCCAAGTAGTAATGTAGTTTGCCTGTGAATGTCCAATGAGTGCAGGAGTCTTTCTCCTTTGTTCTGTGGATTTGGGAAAAAAGTGGGTAAATGGATGGTTTGATTTAGAGCCACACTGGATACCACCTTTGGCATAAAGGAGGGGTTAGTTCGTAGAGAGAGACTGTCTTGATGGAAAATGAGGAAAGACTCCACTGCCATTAGTGCGTGTAGCTCTGAGACTCTTCTGGCTGAAGTAATTGCTAGCAGCAGGGCAGTTTACCATGATATAAACTTTAAATCAGCTGAGAAAGCTAGCTCAAAAGGTGGTAGAGTAAGCTTTTCCAGAACAAAGTTGAGGTCCCAAGTTGGCGTTGGTGCTCTCCTGGGAGGCCTTATGTTTCTGGCCCCTCTGAGGTACTGCCTTAGAAGTGGATGTGAAAATAAGGGAGGATCCATGTTGTAGTGAGCTGAAATAGCTGAGGCGTGGATTTTAATAGATGTAAAGGAAAGTCCTTTGTGTAACATCTCAGTTAGATATTGTAGAATCTGAGGTATGTCCGGCTCAAGGGGATTTTGGCCTTTAGCTTGGTTCCAGACGCAAAATCTTTTCCATTTGTTTGAGGAGGCTTTCCTGGTGCTGGGCCTCCTGGCTTCCAGAATGACATCCATAACGGCTTGTGATAGAGGAGCTGGCTGGTTGTTTAGGTGATTTGCCATGCAGCCAGATTTAAGGTCTTGAGCTGGCTGTGTAGAATCTGACTGTCTTGCTGTGTGAGCAGATGAGGAATTTGTGGTAAAATCCATGGAGGGCCATGTTTCTTAGTAGTGGGTACCAGTGTTGGCGTGGCCAGTCTGGGGCAATGAGTATCATTTGTGGTCTTCTCCATTCTGACTTTCAGCAGCACCTTTGTTAGAAGGGACAGTGGAGGGAAGGCATATACTGTCAACATTTTCCAACTGAATGAGAGTGAGTCCACTTTCCAAGCTTGATGGTGGAATGTCCTTGTGCAAAATTTTGGCAGCTGATTGTTTTTGGGGTTGGCAAACAGGTCTATGTCTGGGTGCCCATTTTTGAGTTATCATTGCAAATACTTGTGGATCCAGTTTCCACTCGTGGGGATCCATGATGTTCCTGCTTAGGTCGTCTGCCAATGTGTTCTTTCTTCCTGGCAGGAATTGTGCTTGTAATTGAACTTGGTAAGTCAGTGCTGTGTTCCACAAGGTCATTGCTTGCCTGCATAGAGGGTAGGAGTGTGTACCCCCTTGCTTGTTTATGTACCACATTACTGTGGTATTGTCTGTCCTTATTATAAGTTGTCCTGGATGTAAGAGGTCCTTGAAGGCTGTCAGAGCATTTTGTACAGCTAGCATTTCTTTTCGATTGATGTGAAGATATCTTTGATCTGAAGTCCATTTGCCTTGAACGCACTGTCCTGCCATGTGTGCCCCCCAGGCATAGTCCGATGCATCTGTTGTCATAGTATGCCTGGCTGGGTGTAAGGTGAAAGGCTGACCCTTGTTGAGGTGACATGCCTGTGACCACCATAGAAACTCGTGTTGAAGGCAGGGAATGAGAGGTATCATTGTTTCCAAGCTGTGGCTGTGTTGAGTCCATACACTTTTCAGGTACCATTGTAATTTCCTCATATGCAGTTTTGCAAATGGTAGTAGTATGCAAGATGCCATGAATCCCAAGGCCTGCAGAATTTTTCTTGCAGGGAGTTGGGTCTTTGTTGCCATTATTTTGAAGTATTGAGTTAGTTGTAGTTGCTTGTCTGGCGTGAGATAAGCCATCTGTGCCGTTGTATTCAAGCTAGCACCCAGGAATGAAATGTTCTGTGAGGGCACTAGTTTTGATTTCTTTTCGTTTACTGTGTACCCTAGGCAACTTAGAAGGTGTTTGACAAACGCCAGATGTTGTAAGAGAATGTCCTTGCTTTCTGCTTGGATGAGGCAGTCGTCCAGGTATGGATATATTTGAATTCCTCTTTGTCTGCAGTATGCAATTACTGGTGCTAGGCATTTTGTGAAGACCCTGGGCGCAGTAGATAAGCCAAAGGGCAGTGCAGAGAATTGGTAATGGGTTGAACCTGCAATGAAACGGAGGCATCTTCTGCAATTTTGTCTGATAAGAACATGCAGGTATGCCTCCTTGAGGTCCAATGTTACTAGCCAAGCCTTCTTGCACAACATGGGAAGAAGCTGCTGTAGTGTTAGCATCTTGAATTTGGGTACTTGCAAGTTGGGTCTCCATGCATTGTCCTTTCTGGGGACTAGAAAGAGCCTTGAATAAAATTCTTGGCCTTGCTCCTGTGTAGGTACCAGTTGAATGGCTCTCATGTCCATGAGAGCTGCAATTTGTTTTTCTGCCGCTGCCCATTGATTTTGTGGCAGGTTTGGCATTCCTTTTATCCTTGGCAAGGTGTGGAAATAGAATCTGTATCCTTGTGAGATAATGTCTAGGACCCATTTGTCCTTTGTGATGATGCGCCAGTTGTCTGCAAAAAGTGCTAATTTTCCTCCCAAGGGAGCTGCCAAGAGAGTTTTGCTTGGCAGTTTGAGGGTTAAGTCATTGTGTTTATCTTCTAGTAGTTTGGGGCCTGTCTTCTCCTCCCTTCTGTGTTGCAGTGCCCCATTGGTGAGGTTTGTAAGGGATTTGTGCTTGACCTCTGCCCCTAGGGCGTCTGTATTTACCCCTCTGTGGTCTGTCAAAAGCTGGAAAGGACCAATTTTTTGTTGGCCAATTTCTGCTGAAACGAGGGGGTTGTACCTGTAAGAAATCTTTGACCATCTGCATAGACTTTGCCTTATCCTCCATTTTCTTTAAAACCTCTTCTGCTTTGACACCAAATAAGACATCCTGCTGTAAAAGTGCATCTAGTAATTTTGCTTTTACATGATCCGGCAGAGTTTGTTCCTTTAACCAAGCATGCCTACATATGACAGACCCAGTAACAGCTGCTCTACAGGAAGCTTCCAAGGAAACACTGTAAAGTATGTTTGCCCACCTGTTCAGTTGCATGCAACAGATCCTGCATTTCCTTGAATTCAGACTGTTGAGTGTGTGTGCTCAGCTTTTGTTTTAATTGAGACATTAAGAATTGCTGATATTTCAGCATGTGAAATTGACAATTTAGTGCTCTCATAGCTAGAGTAGCTGAGGTGTAAACCTTCTTCCCCCACCTATCTAGTGCTCTGGAGTCCCTTTCAGAGGGCACAGGATTTTTAGCCATAGAAGCCTTAGCCCCTTTGGGACCCTGGGAAATTGTTTCTGGGTCAGCAACAGGGCTTTTGTAAAGGAATTTGTGGCAGTCAGGCACTCTATAATATCTGTCTGGTTTGGCTGGAGCAGGTGGCAGAGAATCTGGATTTAGACTAGATTCTAAGTAAACATCATCCACAATGTCTAAAACTGGAGGGATAGCAAGTGGTCTGTGCTGGGGAAGTAAAAGAAACTCTCGGAGCCTTTTCTTTGAGTCGGAGTAGTCCTGACCTTCCCAGTGGAAATGTTCGCTCATGGTATGTAAGGTTTCCCCAAAGGAATAGTCGTCAGGGGGAGATGCTGAGGGAATGGAATCTTCAGCATCAGAATCTTCATAAGGGGGGGAAGTAGTAATCCTGTTCCTCAGAGGAGTCTGAAGAAATAGAAACTTGATCAGAGGAGGCATAATCCTCCTTTTGTCTGGGGGTGGGGGGGTGGGAACCCCTGATCAGAGTAACCAAATCTTCAGCCATCTTAAGCATCTGTTTCTTAGGCATGGGGCCTTGAACTGGAGACTGATGTACAGTCTTTTTAGGTTTTAAAGGAGTCTTAAGCTTAGCATAAAATTTTATGGTGAGGGTAGTCGGTCTAAAAACACCTTCTGAAACCGAAGGTGTTTCCACAGCACCGGCTTCTCCTTCTGCAATGTTGTCGGTAGGGCGTAAAGAAAATGGCTGCGTCGGCCTAGTACTCTCTGCTTGAGATTCTGAAGCGGTCTCGGGTTCCAATTCAGCGGTAGTCAGGGGCTGCGTAGGCACCTCACTGAAAACCGGAGAACCGGCGACCGGCCCAGCAGAGGCCTCGGAGTCTGGCTTGGATCAAGGCTGCCTATCTTTATCTTTGCGTTTTTTATGCACGCCAGTAGTCGGTTGCTCCGACGTCATAGTATAATTAAATTTCCTACCGAAGTAGTGTTGAGCGAAATCAAAGCGTCGCTTTATAGTTCGCTTATTGAACCTAGCACAAAACCGACAACCAGTGACGTCGTGGTCTGGGCCTAGGCAAGGTATACAATAAGACTGAAAATCCTTATGAGGTATTTGCTTCCTACAAGAAATGCAATTGTTAACTTTTACTGACATTGGACTGGGGCAAGAAAAGGTTCCCCAACGGGGTACTTAGCTTTGAAGACTTCGGACTGAAATTGGATTCGAAAATCTCAGGTGTCGGCTGACCGGCACTTGCGAACTGCTTCTGCTTCGGGCACCGTGCGGCAAAAAAGACTGAAGAAAATGGTGTTGGATGCCTCTTATATAACCCTGGCGCACTGACGTCAGGGAAAAAGCAACAGACGCTGGACCAAGACTTTGGAACTCAGGCCGACTGCGGGACCGCCTGACGACAGGATAACCCAAGTGTGATGACTGCAGCAGGGTAACACGATGAACATCTGGATTAGATGCTTGTAATTCATCACTGGTGACCGTATCCCAGATAACTGTAAAAGCTAAATTTAGCCAATTATGAACACAGTATAAAGAAATCATAAGTATGCATGTGTTTCAAGTGTGGAATACTGACATACGTGTAGCACTGCACTGCTTTATGGGTGTAACGCACCTAAAAAGGTGGGATTAAGTGGACCAGACCACCAATAACACAAATGTCAGGTAAGCAAAGGAAGGGGGTGTGATACAGCTAAGAAGATATGACAAAGCTTTGAATTGGAGGAAAACAAGAAGATATAGAAACAACTTCTGGAAATTCTACAGCTACCAGAATGACTGGAAATTGCTTCAACAGGAACATTAGTCTTTTAAGGGAGTTGAAGGGAGATGGGGTGGGGGGGGGGGGGCTTGCTTAGACTTGCATTCTTACCTTTCTTCTCAGGCCACTGAAGCTTCACTGGGTTTTCCTGACAGTGACTAAAAAATAGAAGTTATGTTCTTACCATAACGTTCCATGTTAGTTGTCTTCTTCTCGCCTTCTTCTTGCTGGATGGGTTCGGAGCCGACCTCGGCTCCGACTCGGCCACTCAAAGCTCGAGAGTTGGTTCCACCGGCTCGAGGCTCCCCTTATATCCCACAATGCTAGGCGAGAGTTACCTCAGATCTCGTTTGTAAGCTAACCCCAGCTTATAATAGTAACAGAATAACTCTAAAACAGAGTCCACCTCTAACAACAGGGAAAAAACAAGGGTGACCTACATCCTGATCCAGGAAATATGCACAACAGCATATGCCTAAGAAAGAGGTGGTAGAAAGAGGTCACGATCACAACTCCTCTAGGTCTGTCCAGGCCAGGGGGAAGGAGGGTGGGACGCGAGAAGAAGACAACTAACATGGAACGTTATGGTAAGAACATAACTTCTATATGTTAAGTTGTCTATCTCGCCTTCATTCTTGCTGGATGGGACCGTCCTAGCACCTTGTCCCGGTGGCCTAACGGAACAGACTCCTGAGAACAGTGGAACCAAAATTAGCTCTATGCCTAGAAGCTAAATCCAACTTATAATGAGAAATAAAAGTGTGAGGAGTAGCCCAAGTAGCCGCTGCACAAATGGTGTCAATAGGCAGTCTGTCTTGGAAGGCTAAAGAAGTAGCCAAAGCTCTGGTGGAATGGGCTTTAGGTTTATTAGGCAATTTTGTTGTCTAATTTCATATACCAGGGAAATCAAAGATGTTAGCCATCTGGATAATGATACCTTTGAAACTGAAAGTCCCTTTCTGCTTTCCGCATAGGAGACAAACAGCTGATCAGATTTTCTGAATTGTTTTGTTCTATCCAAGTAGTACCTCAATTGACGATGAACATCCCGGCAGTGTAATTTTTGTTCAGACCTATTGGAATACTCTGGAAAAAGACAGGCGGGTCAATGCTTTGGTTTAGATTTGATGTCGAGACCACCTTAGGCAAATAGGACGGGTTAGTTCGTAAGGATACTCTGTCCTTATGAAACAAAAGATAAGGAGGACGACAACTGAGTGCTTGAAGCTCTGAAACTCTTCTAGCTGATGTAATAGCTACCAGAAAAAGAGTTTTCCATGATAACAATTTTAAGGAACAGGAAGCTGCAGGTTCGAAAGGGGGAAGAATCAAAGAAGCAAGAACTAAATTTAGGTCCCAAGGAGAAGGAGGATTTCTTATAGGAGGTCTGAGAAGAAAAACTCCTTTCAAAAAGGCTTTGCAGAGTTTGTGGGACATTAGGGCAGATTCAGAAATACCCACATGGCACTGGCTGAATTGCTCTTTTTGCAAGCAGTTTTGAAATTTCCAAAGCTGCTAGATCCCTTTGAGCGGGTGGAACATCTGGAAGGGATTTTTTTGACTGATTTGGAAAGCGAAGAAAGGGGATAGAATAGCCTTCGGAAATGATGGACTGTACCCATTTGTCTTGAGTCAGGGATAGCCAGGCTTCTGGGTACAGTGACAATCTTCCCCCGACTGCCTCCGAAGATGGGCAGTCGGGCAACACCTCAGGGATGCTGAAAGGGCTTGTCAGGGAAGGCTTCCCGATTGCCCTGGTTCTGCGGACCCCCCCTGCCCCTGGGGCGACGTCTACCATTGTTATTCCCACCTCTGCCTTTGGTAGGAAAACGACTCTGCGCCAGGCGAAGTCCTTGAGATTGTTTACGGAACCACATCTTTCCACCCTTCTGGCCTTTGGGGTAAGGCCTGGAAGGAGTCGAAAACGGACTCCGGGCAGAAAGGGTCTTGCCATCAGTCTCGCACCTAGTCAGGGTTTCTTTCACTTGAGGACCAAAGAGAGATGATCCATCAAAAGGGGAGTTCGTGAAAGACGCCTTGAAAGGGTCCAAAATTGCATAGCCGCATCCAGGCGTGCCTACGTAAGGCCACACCTGTCCCTGCAGCTCTGCTCGCTCCCTCAGCCGTAAGAAAGGAGGCATGGAGGAGTTGGATATGGAATTAAGGGTAGCCAGCTGCGTGTTCATCTTGTCTTGGAAACCCGCAGCTGTAGGATCCTTTAACATTTCACTCGCTTCCTTGATCAAGTCCCTTTGAAGACGAGTAAAATGGCACAGGTAGTTCAGCGAACGCATGGTAAATGTCGCTGAGGAGAACATCCGCTTCCGCACCTATCCATGGACCTAGATTCCTTGTTAGGTGGATGGACAGGTACTGAAGGATCAGCTAGTTCCTTCTTTGTGGCAGCAGCTACCACCATAGCATCCACAGAAACTCCTTTTGTTAGAAATTGCTTGTCTGCTGGAGCTGTTATGAACTTAGAAGGTCTCCTGGGAGTGGGGTCCACTGAATCAGGAGCCGTCCATGCCTTCTTAGCAACCACCTGCATGAGGGGGTCGAAGGGGACACCCAGGAGGTGGAAGGACGAGAGCCAAATGCCTCAAGATACACAGATTCGTCCTCCGAAGGGTTGAGGGCTGGCCAATTTCCCCTCTGTTTCAGGATCTCCAGAATGTCTGCAAATGAGACATCTTCAGAAGGGGAACGGGGAACCCTCAGAATCATCCAAATCTGTGTCTGACGTGATGGACTCAGGTGAGTCAATGTGTTTCCTCTTACACTTCCTCTTCCGAGGGGCTCTTCTGCCAAATCAGGAGAGGCCTCGGAAGAGGATGAAATCCCACAGGGGCTCCTGAGGAGCTGGCTCTCTGCGGTCCGGGATGAGGGAGTGAGTCGACTTACCCTGAGGCACCATAGAGGAGGGGCAGACGGAGCCGACTGTGGAGTAGAGCCAGGCTCTAACACACTCCGCATGACCTCGAATGCACCCCTGTCAGGCAGAGCCAGAGGTCCCCGCCCGAGGAGCTAAGAACCCCTCGGCACCGACAGTGATGGCTCGAGGCCGATGTCGGAGCCGAACTCACCAGCGCAAGCCCGAGGGAGAGGGGTCGGACAAGGGTCCGATGCCACTCACCCCTCGGAGCCGACGAGGGAAGTCCGCCGAGATTCCTCCAAAGAAGAAAACGGAGCCGACAACGGAGCCGAAGACAATTGTATCGGCTCCGACGTAATCACAGTCTCGGTTCCGACACGACCCGGCTCCGAACTCAAGAGAGTCCAAGGAGGAAAATGTTGATGGACCGGGGCAGGCATCGACTGATGAGTCGGGCTCTGAAGCATCTGGGCCAGTGCCTCGGACTTAAGTAGTCGACTCACTACCCTCTGAAGGTCATGATCCGACAGCCTCGATGACCTAGAGGAGTGAGACCTTTGGCTCCGTTCAGACAGCAGGGGAGATCCTGGAGCCGAATGAACGGAGCCAAGAGATGGTGACCTGGACCTCTTCCTAGTTGTCGGCTCCGAAGGTCTGGTCGGAGCCGACACGGGAACTTCTATAACCTCGGCTCCGGCCGGAGCCGAGGGAGCCACAGAAACTGTGGACTGAGACTTATCGGCTCCAGCCGAAGCCGATAAAGGCAAAGGTTGAGAAACCTGAGGTCTCGGCTCAGAAGCCGGAGCCGAAGACCTTGCCTTAGAGGGCTTCCCTGTTGAAACAGACAGGGAATCCTCTGGCTTCAGTAAGCCTCTAAGAATTAATTTATTCTTTCTTTCCTGCAGGACCCTGGGGCTGAAGCCATGGCACACAGCACAGGAGTCCTGCAGGTGCAAAGGCCCCAGACAATAGACACAAGAAGTGTGAGCGTCTGTCAGAGACATTTTCTGACAGCACGCATCACACTTCTTGAATCCGGAGACCTTTGCTTCTTTAGACATTTTTCTGAACAGGTGTACACAAACACGCACACAAACACACTAGTTATACCCTGTCAGATTAAACAATAAAAAATAGTAATACTAGTAATTTAAACTACAATAAACTAGTATAAAACACACACACTCCACTAGGGAAGGAAAGGCCTATAGGCCCAAGGGAAGAACCAAGGTTCTTGGGGAAAGAAACGGAAAATTTTTTTGGGTAGGGATAAAAGTTTTCTAACCTACACTAAATAAGTAAAAATATTAAATAAAAGGGGTTTTTAAAGACTAATTTTCTCAAGAAAATAGTACTCACCAGGAACCGGTAGAAACAACCAACCTCGAAGCTGTAGCGGCAAACGAGATCTGGGATAACTCTTGCCTAGCATTGTGGGATATAAGGGGAGCCTCGAGCCGGTGGAACCAACTCTCGAGCTTTTAGAGTGGCAGTGGGCGAGGTCGGCTCCGAACCCATCCAGCAAGAATGAAGGCGAGATAGACAACTTAACATGTATTTATTTACTTATCGACATTTGTTAACCAGGTTGGTCCAACTGAACCAGAGGCCATTTTAAGCGAAGACCCAAGGATAAAAGCTCCAGAGCATGACAAAATGTTAGAATACACAGACTGAACATAAAACTGAAACATAATTTAGTTGTGCAAACCAAAAAAATACAAACTAGAGGCACAATTTAGAAAGCAAACTACATCATATCTGAAATAAGGAAGTATACCGGAAACAATTTGAGATATCACTTAGTTGTGTAAGCAAAGAGATACAAAATAGTGGAAAATTTTGGATGCTAAAACTACATCATATTTGAGATAAGGGATGGTAGAGAGAAAACATTTTAAAATTAGCAAGAATAAATGAGCAAGCAGATAGAGTGCTGTTACAGATAAGCCTGTGATGTGGAGAGAGATAACTTAGGTGGAATATTAGCAGATATAACATGGTAACAGGAAGAAAAGCAGAGGGGGAGGTTATCTAGGGTCCTAGCAGGGACAGATACAGAAAAGTTTGAGAGGATACCTTAGTGCTTTTTTGAAGCTATTTGTGTGGGTAATAGTTCTAATGTTGTAAGGGAGTTTGTTCCAGGCTTGAGATATTGAGTATTTGCAGAGAAGTTTGCCAATGGTTCTTTTGGGCTTGTATATATCCAAGACATGTTGGTCAGAGCTTAGGAGGGTGCCTTCTGGGGTATAATATGCTATTATGGAAGAGAGAGTAGGGAAGGCAGCGAGGGTATTGAGGATGGAACGAGTTATGTGAAGCTGTGACAGGAGCTGTTGGGGGAATTCTAATCACTGTAGGTTTTTTAGTGAAAGGCAGTGGTCACGGGTATAAGGTTGGTTTAGGACAAATCTAGCAATTTTGTTATAGGTTTGCTCAAGTTTGGAAATCAGAGTAGCTTGTAAGTTTGTTAGGATTGGAGAGGCATAAAGGAGACTGGGTAGAAGGAAAGCATGTGCTAATGAGAGAGTGGAGTCTAGTGAGGAATTTTGTTCCTGCAAAGCAGACCAAATATTTGGTGAGTCTCTTTGATACTGTGTTGAACGTGCAGGTCATATTTTAATTAATTATCTATGATAGCACCAATGAGCTTTGTGTGGGATTCTACTTTAATAATAGTGTTAAGTGATGAGATGGTAAAGATAGATTTGTGATGAAAAAGATTTTAGAAGGAAAATTTTTTTTTTTTTTTTTTTTTTTTTTTTTTTGAGGGATTACATATGAGCTGTCTTCTGTAAGCCAATTTTCCACAGAAAGGAATGAGTTTTGGACAAGTGTGTGAAGTTGAGAGAGATTGTCAGAAGAGGTGATTAATGAAGAATCATCTGCATATTGTGTAAGTAAGAAGCGACAGCAAGATGTGTGGAAGTCGTTAGTAAATATGTTGAATAGCATAGGTCCAAGAATGAAGCCCTGGGGGACATCTGTTTGTATGGGGAGGAAAGGGGAGAAGGAGGTGAGCCACCTAAAAGACTGCAGTCTGTTGGTAAGGTAGCTGGAGAACCAGTTGAGAGCGGAAGTTGAGAAATTGAGGTCAGCTAGTTTTGTTAGAAGTTAATGGTGCAAGATAGTGTCAAAGGCTTTTGAGAGGTCTAGGAACAGACAAGAGACAAGTTTGTAAACATATGAGGGCTGTAGTGATACTATGGTTAGGCCAAAATCCGTGCTGGGTTTTTGCCAGATTTTCTTGTAGAAGATAACTGAGAAGTTGTGTATGGATGCATTTTTCACAGAGTTTTGAAAGTAGGGACAGTATGGCTATGGGCCTGAAATTGGAAGGGTCAGTGGAGTTTCCTCCTTTGTGGAGAGGTATGGTATAGAATGTTTTCCAGATATCAGGGACTATAGATTCTTGGCTAGATTTGTTAATTAGTACAGAGATTAGATAAAGCTACTGAGTCAGCAGTGAGCTTTAAAAAAAAAGGGGGGGCTGGAAAATTATCAGTTAAGAGACAACATGGCTTTAGTTTGCCGACAAGAGATTTTTATGCAAGCAGTGGGAACTGGCTTAAGTGGAAAGGGGGTTTTGTCAGTTGGTGGAGCGGTTGGAGTTGGGGTCTTTTGGGGTTAGTTTGCTGATGGAGTCGACAAAGTAGGAGTTAAGAAAGATGACAGTTTCTTGTATGGAGTTGTTAGAGCAAGGGTTTGGTGTAGCAGGACTTGCCAGGATGAAGAATCTTATTGGTAGTACTTCAGAATTTTTTGGGATTGGAGTGGTGGTGGTTAGTTTGTGGCTTTTGGTAAAAGTAACTCAATGATGTCAGGTTCCTACCGAGCCCATTGAGAGACCAAATCAATGAGCTCATAGGCGGGTGGAGATACCCATGAGGTAGATGGGCCAGCTCCAAAAGCTCCAGGAATAGAGAAACCTCTTGGGAAGGGTTGCCAGGAGACCAAATACCCTTTGCTTTAGGATTTCTAGGATATCTCCAAATGAGACGTCATTGGGTGGTGACCTTGAGGACCATTCTTCACCAAGATCGGTATGTTCTGTGACAGACTCTTGAGGAGAGCCCAAGTGCCTCCTATTGCATTTTTTCTTCCTGGGAACCTTTTTAGTGGGACAGTCCGGAGAAGTACCAGATGAAACCTGTTGATATCATGGAGAATAACTTGGGGTGGCTGTCCCAGTGGCACAGTTGGTTGAGGCTCTACACAGACTAAAGAGGTCGGATAGCTGGAGCCAAACAAGGAAGAGAAGTCCAAACTCTGGGAACACAGAAAGCTCTGTCCACTACCTCAAAAGCAGAAAGCCTCGGAGGGAGAGAGATGGCTCCAAAAAGACAAGCTTAAAAACTGTAGCCTCCATCCACCCCGAAGGCAGACTATGCGAGGAGGGAGTTGGAGCCAAGCTATCTAATGCCAAAGCTCAGAGAGGCAGAAACCGCTCCGAAAGCTTCGGAGTCAACTCCAACACCCCAGATCCGGTGCCAGCGCTACATCACCAGGAGTCATCTGGCTCCAACGTGCTACACAATGGTCCACTCAGAGGCACCACTAGAGTTTTAAGATAACAATCTTCAGATCTGATACAGATGACTCTGCAATCTTCGGATCTGATGGCAATGAAACCAATGGTCAGACTGGAGGAGAAGACAGTAATGGTGGGTTAGTAATAACAGTGATCTCTAGACCTGATAGTAGTCCTTCTGGCTCTGACCCTATTTGAATTTGCATAGACAGAAACTTCCTCACCATTCTGTCCACATCAGCTTTGGTCTGACTTCTGGAAGAATGTGTAGAAGATGCTGTCGATGATGGCCTGGTGATGCTTCAGAGGCCACTTCAAGAATGGAGAAGGTGGTCGACAGGAGACCAGATCCTGGACCATCTGTGCTGAGTGGATCTTAGATCTGAAGTCTAGGCGTGAAAAATCTAAGGGGGTCAAATCTGAAGGTTTAGAAATTCTGCAAGGAAGTTAGGAAGCCAAAATCAAAGATGTGGTTAGATTTGGGAAATGCTCTCGCATCCATTTTATCCAATTTCTTGGGGGTTTGAGCCCCAGATGATACTGATGAAGACTTTGGAGGGAGTAAACCTCTTAGTATTCATTTATTTTTCCTGTACATCAAAGATCTAGAGTTAAAAGCTTTGCAAATATCACAGTTTGAGTCAAGATGCTCTGGGCCTAAACCATACACACATTTAGAATGTGCATCCAACAATGGTATTTTACAGCCACATACTGTACATTTTTTAAAACCTGAAGGCTTCTTAGACACATTTAAACACTATTCTCAAGAAAAGAAATTAAGCAAAGTTTTTTTTTTTTTTTTTAACTAATTAGAATAGGGGAAAATTTACCAACAGTGGTAATTAATTATTAAAAGAATGAGGGATAGGGGATACCTACGACAGTAATTACATTTACACAAGTAAGGGTAAAATGGGAGGAAGCGCTACAGTAGTACAAGTTTCATATAGAAAAATATTTTTTTTTAAAGACATTAAGATAAGCAGTTGTAAAAATGATTCTAACTTACAAAAAAGTCACTATACTTAAGAGTATATAGTGACCACGTCCTTATGCTAAGGTGATAAAGATCTGAGATATGTTAGATCACTATGGCATTATGAGTAAGGGAGGAGCTTGGGTTTTGATTATTCCATGAGCTGGAAAAAGCAGCTAAGTCAGATCAGAGGGTTTTACCTGAACCAATAGTTGAGGAATGAATGATCAGATCAAAGGTCATAGATGCATACATATGCTTCCTGCCAAATCCTAATACCCCCTGTTGAAGGAATGAAAAGGGGAACATTCTTCAGATAGTTTATTTTTAGTGGCTGTCACAACCATGATAGCACTCACAGGGACCCCTTACTCCAGTGTTCCCTGTCCCTAGTGGAAACTACAATTGTCTGGTTTGTGGCATAAGTGCTTCACCACGTCTGGCTCCTTCCAAGCCCACTGAGACACAAGGTTGAGTAAATTAATTGTATGGTGAGCCGTCTAGGATGTAGATGGCCCAGCACCAAAGGCCTCTAGGAACACTGACTCCTCCTTGACTCCTCCTGAGGAGGAGTGTCGGTGGACCAACCTATGCTCTGCCTGAGCAACTGTAGATCTCCAAAGGAGATGTCTTACAGGAAAGACCTTGGGAGACCATTCCCTTGTATGAGGGACTTCTGTGGAGAATCCAAATATCCCCTTTTGCATTGCTACTTCCTGCATTTCTCTGTGTGTGTGTGTGTGTGGGGGGGCAAGTAAGAAATGGTAGCAATAGGGGAGCCCAAAATCTGGGCTTGCTCAAGGTGAACTTGTGCCGGCTGCCCTGAAGAAAGTGAATGAAGGATAACTAAAAAGCAAGAATTCTGGGAGAATCTGAGAGGGAGTGGGTTGCCCCTTTACCAAATGAGAGAGGGTCTTCTCAAAGGCCTCAAACACAAAAGCCAGTCCCAAGAAGACTTTCTAGGGTCCAGGGAACCCAAAAGAAGTTCCTCTATAGATGCGGTTTGGCTTGGATCTGATATCAACCCTGGACCCAATCTATCATGAGCCAATACAAGGGGAAGAGAGAGCCTTGAGACTCTTGCAGTCAACCCCAACAGCTAGACCATGGCACCAACCTCTTGTCAGGACTAGCAGCAATCAGACACCAGAGTAGATCGAGTTAAGAAAACTGTCAGAATCAAAGACTTCCAGAATATTGATTACAATGCAGGGACTGCTCAGGGGAGAGGTGGATCCAACACCAACTGATCTTAAGGTCAGATTGGCAAAGGAGATACTAAAAGGGGAGTGGCAGGACATGACCCTGCAAACCCCAAAGTGTAGTGCGTGTTGGGGAGGGCAGGAGAATCCCTAGTTGAATTTGAGTCCCCAGAAGCACATCATCCTGCCTGCATCAACTTCTGCAATACTCTCTGAAGTCTGCAATGATTTATTTATTTACATTTGTTTACCGGGAAATTCCAACTGGATGCAGGTCCTTTTTCAGCAAATGCCTGGGAAGAAAAGCTCCACATCTTGTACATGATAGAGATACAAAGTTGCAGCAATAGTAAACAACATTACAGGTTGTTGGCTGTAATACAATAACAAGATATTGATTATCAACAGTATATACAATAAATGTTGCAAGTTAAGATAGTTTACTGTTGTTTATAATATTAGTAACAAAGTTGTCAGACAAGATTTTAAAGTATGTAAAGACAACTAGCTAATTCTGACTGTGGTTAGTAGTGGCAGTTGTATAGTTGGGTTAACAGTCTAGGTGGGGGGGTGATCTAAAAGAAGATACCACTGTAGGTTGTCTAGAGGACCGATCCCTGTCCCTCTCCAACAAGAGAGTTGAGGATCAGATATGCGGGCAGATGTTCCAAAGAACAAGGGATGGTCAGAGACCAATATGAGCCTTTCACAATCACAGAGTAGGTGCCAGTATAGCAGAGTCTGAAAACTGAGGGACCCCTGTAGCCAGGCCAGGAGCTCTGGTTGGATATAGATCATGAGATCTCTTTCATGGATCCATCAAGTGATGTATAAGTGTGTGTGTCTGTGTGTGTATACACACACACACACACACACACATACATACATATATATATATATATATATATATATATATATATATATATATATATATATATATATATTTATTTAACATTTGTTGATTGGGAAAGTCCGCCTAGGTTCCATAGATCCTGTTTTCAGTGGAGGCCCGGGGAGAAATGCTCCAGAAGCATATTTTATATATATATATATATATATATATATATATATATATATATATATATATATATATATATATATATATAGCCAATTAAAAATCGCAAACCAGCTCTCAAGCAACTGGACACTACACTTGGCCAGCATCTACCAATCGCCAGGGGTGCCGGTTAAGTCAGTGTGTGTGTGTGTGTGTGTGTGTGTGTGTGTGTGTGTATATATATATATATATATATATATACATACATATATCTATATCTAGATAGATTTTGTATAGATACATATATATATATATATATATATATATATATATACACACATACACACACATACACTCCAGCTAACTTAGCACAATACATTCAACAACTTATTCTCCGAAACAGTCACCTCTCTAGTAAAGAACATGACTCCCCACACTTCCCTTAAAAACACCTCTCCTCAAAATAACACCCCCACTCTAACATTTAGTAGTGTCTCCACAACTTATATACACAAGTTACTCTCAAAACTTAAACCATGCACTCCTTCAGCCGACCAACTACCAGCTGAATATCTGCAGCTAGTAGCAGCAGAACTAGCATACCCAGTCTCCATCTTAATTAACAGAACAATAACCGAATCTACTATCCCTTCCCTCTGGAAAGTCTCCCATATCATTCCTCTGCATAAAGGAGGGAACACTAATGAACTTTCTAATTTCCATCCTATAGCCTTATTATCACCACTATCGAAAATTATGGAGCGTTGTATACACCAACAACTTTTACATCATCTTTTACATAATGGCCTACTTTCAGACTCCCAACATGGTTTTAGACCTTTCCATAGCACTTCCACTGCTCTTCTCTCCTTCACAGACACTATCAACAAAAATCGCAATAACAACCTATACTCTTCTGCTTTATTTCTTGACCTCTCTAAAGCCTTTGATATGGTCAACCATCAACTTTTGCTAGACACTTTGAAATCTCTCTCACTTGAATCTTCGGCATTGCACTGGTTTGACTCTTATCTGAAAGATAGACAACAAGCAGTCCATTGGGACAGCCATCTATCCTCTCAGCTCCCAGTCACTATCGGTGTCCCTCAAGGATCCATCTTAGGACCCCTTCTCTTCTCCATATTTATAAATAACCTGTCTACTTCACTCCCAACATCCTCATGTATTCAATATGCAAACAATTCAACTCTCATCTGGTTCTGCTGTATCTCCAGCTGAACTTCATTCTTCCACCCAAAAAGTCTTTACAGCAGCAGAAAAAATGGTTCCAAGATATCCGTCTCCTCCTTAATCCCAAAAAAAAAAAAATTATTACTTCTCTCTCCAACCCTTAAATCTGCCCCTCTCTCCTTTTCTATTGTGTCTGACAATAACACTATCATTACACCCGATTGTTCCACTAAACTACTAGGCATTACATTAGATAATAAAGTAAACTATGATTACCACATTGACCTAACCATCAAAGCTGTTAATAAAAATATAGGTGCCCTCTATAGACTTAAGCCCTTTCTAACAGCAACTACCAGGGTGTCTCTAGCCCAAACTCATGTTATCTCTACATTATTGTATGCCTCTCCATCTTTTATAAACCTTTCAAAATCTAACCTACAGAAACTTGCCACAGCCTACCATAGCATTGCCAGGTTTGCCACAGGTTCCCCATTTCACACCCATCATTGTGTTAATCTCAAAAAGCTTGACTGGCTTGAACTTTAAAATCCTACATTAATTAGTTATCACCTATAAAATTCTCCATTACCCTTCTAATACACCCATACTAAATAACCTTGTTGTCCCTTACAGGAATCTTACGTCCCTTCGCTCAGCTAACAAACTACTAGTAGCCACTCTCAAACCACACAACAAAGCTATCCGGGTTAAGGCAAGCCTCCGAATAGACATCATCTAGTATGTCCAAAACAGGGGGTATAGCCAGAGGTCTGTGTTGAGGTAACAAAAGGAATTCCCTAAGTCTTTTCTTGGAATCTGAAAAGTCTTGGCCTTCCCAATGTAAGTGTTCCCTCAAGGTGTGCAAGGTTCCCCCAAAGGAAAAATCCTCAGGAGGGGATACAGAAGGGATGGACTGTTCTGCATCCGAATCCTCAAAAGGAGAGTAAGAGTGTTCCTCTGCATCAGAATGTTCTGATAAAATGGATCCCTGATCAGAAGAGGGGGAATCTTCCTCCACTCTGGGTCTCTTGTCTGGAGGGGGTTGAGAACCTCTGATAAGAGTAATTAAATCCTCAGCCATTTTCAGCATCTGTTTTTTAGGCATGGGACCTGGAGATGGGCCCTGTGCAACAGGCCTCGTGGGATGCCTGGCTGCTTTGGATTTAGTAAAGGCCTTAATTGAAAAAGAAGATGAGGGCCTAAAGACACCATGGGTTGAGGTGGACCTGTCCACATTAGTAGGCTCAACATTAGCAAAGGCTTTGGTTGTAGTCTGGGAAAGGGCCGAGGTCCCAGCGGTCTCGGGTACAGAGGACACCGCCAAAGGAGTGTCGTCGGTAGTCAGGGACTGCAAAGGCGTCTCGCTGAGAACCGGACCACGTGTAGCCTGTTTTGGCGTCGTGTCGGTCCTTTTCCTTGTGTTTTTTGGACAAAACGGTAGTCGGAGTGTCAGACGACATTTTATAATCAAAAGCTTTACCAAAGTAGTGTTGGGCGAACTCCGCCCGACGCTTAATAGTGCGTTTATTAAAGGTAGCGCAAAAGCGACAGCCCGAGTCGTGGTCTGGGCCCAAACAAGGTATGCAGAGGGAATGGAAATCCTTATGCGGTATTTGCTTCCCACAAGAAATACAATTATTAACTTTTTCTGACATCGGTCTGAGGCAAGAAAAGTTTCCCCAACAGGGTACTTAGCTTTAATGAAGACTTCGGTTTCCAAAATTTTCGTAATTCAGGAGCTGGCCGACCGGCACTTGTGAACTGCTTCTGCTTCGGGCACCGCGCGGCAAAAAAGACTGAAGAACATGGCGTCGGCTGTGTCTTATATACTCTGGCCTCACTGACGTCAGAAGAGAAAGCGACGACAACTGAAGCCGGACCAAGACTTTGGAATTCGGCCGACCGAGGGACCGCCTGACTGCAGAAAACCCTTATGTGATTACTGCAGCTGTATGCACGATGAGCATCTTCAAAATCCTACATCAATTAGTTATCACCTATAAAATTCTCCATTACCCTTCTAATACACCCATACTAAATAACCTTGTTGTCCCTTACAGGAATCTTACGTCCCTTCGCTCAGCTAACAAACTACTAGTAGCCACTCTCAAACCACACAACAAAGCTGGGGACTCCTTGTTTACAAATGCCATTGGCTCATACTGGAATAAACCTCCCATAGAACTGACCACTCTAGGCTCATCACAACTTTTCAAGAAACAACTAAGGAACTATTTTAAATCTCACTGGCTATGCCCTTGCTCGAATTCTGACTGACCTCAGCATCCAACTCTCTTTTCAGCTCTCTCCATTACTCTTCTACTTGTCCTTATCACTAGTACTACCCCTCCTCTGTAGCTCACCTACCATCCACATGGATATTACTTTTTCCTATAAATTCAACTTCTCTTTATTCTTGTCATATTACTGCAATCTTTATACTTGTTATATTACTGCAACCGGTCATCTCACCTTGTATTTGAATCTACATGTTGCTCCCAGCTGTACAAATCTGCTTCTTAAAACTACTGCCCTGGCACAAAACGTTTATCAAAATTGTTAATACTGTAAATAGTTGAATAGAGTCTTGTGTGAGTTACTACTTTATTTCTTTTTTGATTGTACTATTCCTACTCTTGCAAAGAATTTGGAATAGAAATCCTCACTCTATGTTATAGTTTTGCTAAATTACTTTTGCACTGTTACTATGCTACATGGGAATAGTTCTCTACATGCTTATAATTTGTATCTTATTGTGCTATTTTTTGTTTTTATTATTTACTAGTATATAGTGGAGCTTTTCTCCTCGGGCCTCTGCTGAAAATGGACATGTATCCAGTCAGACTAGCCCGGTCAACAAATGTAAAATAAATAAATAAAAAATATATGTACACAGATAAACAAAAAACACACTAAGAAAGCCTGTAATAAAGAGACACAGAAGAATATGTAAAAAGAAGTTATGTACCTACCATAACGTTCCATGTTACTTGTCTTCATCTCGCCTTCCTTCTTGCTGGTTGGGTTCGGAGCGGATCCTCGGCTCCGACTCGGCCATCTTCAATAGCTCGACAGCTGTTTACTGGCTCGAGGCTACCCCTTACCCCATAATGCCTAGTGATAGCTACCCAGATCTCGTTTGAAATAGCTAACTCCAGACATAACAAGAGAATAAACCAGTCAAAATAATTGGTTGACTATACCTGCCATATTGTCTAAGTCAATAGAGGAAAACAAGAGAACACTCAGCCAGTGAAACAGAAACTCCTCTCGGTCCACTAGGACAGGGGGACGGAGGGTGGGACGCAAGAAGGAAGACGAGATGAAGACAACTAACATGGAACATTATGGTAGGTACATAACTTCTTTATGTTAAGTTGTCTATCTCGCCTTCGTTCTTGCTGGTTGGGACAGCGTCCCTAGCAGCTAACATCCTGGGTAGCTCAGTGGAACAGACTCTTCAGAACAGTGGAACCAAAGTCACCTCTGCTCCTGGAGACCATATCCAACTTGTAATGAGGAATAAAGGTATGAGGGTTTGCCCACGTGGCAGCTGCACAGATAGAATCCATGGGCAACCTGGACTGGAAGGCTGCAGAGGTGGCCAAGGCCCTAGTAGAATGACCTTTCGGTTTAATAGGTAACTCTATTCCTCAACTGATAAATGAAAGTAATAAGTGTGTGATAACCATTTCGACAAGGTTACCTTTGAAACTGGGAGACCTTGTTTGCCTAAGGCATAAGAAAGGAATAATTGGTCCGACTTCCTTAGTTCTTTAGTTCTTTGTAGGTAAAAACACAATTGACTATGGACGTCCAATTGGTGTAGTTTGTACTCTGCCTTGTTGGTATGATTAGGGAAAAACACAGGAAGATCTATAGAGTGGTTTAAATTATTTTCTGAACAGACTTTAGGAAGAAACGAATGATTAGTCCTCATAGCAACCCTGTCTTTATGAAACACCAAGTAGGAAGGATGAACACATAGTGCCTGAAGTTCGGAGACGCGTCTGGCTGAAGTAATAGCTACCAAAGAGAGTCTTCCAAGATAGAAACTTGATGGAGCAGGATGCTGCCGGTTCAAAAGGGAGCAGAATTAAGGAAGTTAGGACTAAATTAAGGTCCCAAGGAGGAGGGGGATCTCTCACTGGAGGCCTAAGAAGAGATGTCCCTCTCAAAAAAGCTTTACAGAGCTTATGAGACAATGTTAGAATTTGACAAACCAACATGAAAGTTAGAAATGGCTGCTAATTTGTAGCAGAAGCAGACCCGGAGTTAACAGTTGTGCTAGGAATTCCAGAATTTTGTGGACTGGGGCTGAAAAGGGATCCACATTCCTAGCTTCTGCCCAACAAGAGAAACGTTTCCATTTGCTACCATAAGTTTTCCTTGTTGTAGACTTGAGAGGAGATGATAATCTCACGGACTGCTGGGGAAATGCTAGGAAGCCTGGCGAAGGTTGGAAGTAGAGCAACCAAGCTGTGAGCTGGAGAGTTTGGAGGGATTGATGCTACCCGCCTGACTGATGAACCAGGAGGTCTAGAACTGGTTCCAGAGTCCAAGGCTGATCAAGAAGGTAATGGTGCAGGAACAGAAACCATATCTGTCGAGGCCAGTAGGGGGCAATGAGGATCATTTTGCAACCCAACGATATTGCTTTCTGTATAAGTTTGCATATCAGGGGAAAGGGAGGAAAGGCATAAAGAAGTCCTTGGGGCCAATCGTGGACTAGAGCGTCTCTGGGAATGTGACCCTGAAGCGGAAGAAGGGAGTAGTAGTTGCTGCATTTGCTGTTGAAGGGGGTGGCAAAGAGATCGCAGCAAGGCTGTCCCCATTTGCAGAAAATAAGATTCACAACTTCCTGATTCAGAGACCACTCGTGAGGCATGAGGATAGCTCTGCTGAGCCTGTCCGCTATGACATTGGATCTCCCAGGGATGTGCGTCGCAATCAGGAAGTGTTGGGAGGAAATCGCCCACTGCCAAAGCCTAAGTGCTTCTCGACACAGGGGGTAGGATCTGGTTCCACCCTGCTTGTTGATATACCACACCACTGACATGTTGCCCGTTTGGATAGCAATGGTCCCAGAAGGCAGAGAGTCTTGAACGGCTTGCAATGTCAGGAGCACAGCTCTCATTTCTAAGACATTTATGTGCAGATGGTACTCGTGAGGTTGCCAAGTGCCTTGAGCTGTCCTGCCCAGATAATGCCGCCCCCCCCACCCTATCAGGGAGGCGTCTGTCATCACTGTGGCTACTGGTTGGGAGAGAATGAATGGCCTGCCTAGAGTTCTCTGTGTGGAATGAAGCCACCAATGTAGGTCTTTCTGGCAGGAGTCTGTAATGAAGATCTTGTGGGACATGGGTAACTCCTGCATAGACCACTGAGCAAAGAGAAGCCACTAATGGACTCTCATATGTAGACATGCCAGAGGTACTAATGTTATAGGAGCTGCCATAGTGCCCATGACCTTTAGAACCTACCTTGCCTGTACTATCTTTTTTGAGAGCAAGATGGACACTTGATGCTGCAGTGTCTGTACCCTGTCGTGAGGCAATTTTGCTACCATGTCTACTGTGTTTAAGTCTGCTCCTATAAACGTAATATGCTGTGATGGCAACAAGGCAGATTTTTTTTAATTTATTTTAATGCCCAGTTCTAAGCAAAGGTGAATGGTGGTGCCTCTTGCCTTGGTTAGTAGATGCTCAGTGGTGACAGTCAGGAGCTAGTTGTCCAAGTATGGAAACACCCAGAATCCTAGACGCCTCAAGTGAGCCATGACCACTGCCATGCATTTGGTAAACACCCTAGGTGCTGTAGTGAGACCAAAGGGCAGAGCTCAGAATTGGTAATGACTGGCTCCCAACCAGAAGCGTAGGTGTCTCCTGGATTGTCTGTCCATTTTTATATCGTAGTACGCATCCTGAAGATCGATTGAGCACATCCAAATGTCTTTTCTTAGAAAGGGAAGTATAGACTGCAGTGTCACCATCCGGAACTTTGATTTTTTTTTTTTTATGGACTTGTTCAGCCTGCTGAGATTTAAGATGGGTCTCCAGTCCCCTTGAATGAGTTCCGGATCTGGTTTGGTCTGCGGGGACTTCTTGGATGACTTTTTCTTAGCAACTTTTGCATCTCTAGAGTTGTTTGATCCCTTTGACAGGGTGGAATGTCTGGGACTGATCTTGTTTTTGGGGGTGGAGTGGAGAAGGGTATGTTATATCCCCTGGATATTATTGACTGTACCCATTTGTCTTGAGTGATATTTAGCCAAGCTTTTGGGTACAGTGATAGTTTGCCCCAGACTGCCTCCAGAGGTGGACAGGTGGGCCTCCTTTCAGGAGTGCTGGAAGGGTCTGCCAGCGAACGTATCTCTGTCACCCTGATTTTGCGGACCCCCTCTGCCACGAGGTCGGCATGTTCCATTATTTCAACCTCTGCATTTGGGGGAAGATTCACCACGTGCATCTTGCGAAGCTCTTTGAGCTTTGCGGAACCACATTTTTCCAACTTTTTGGCCTTTGGCATAAGGCCTGGTAGGGAGGGGAAAAAAGTACTCCCACGGCAGACAGAGTTTTACCTTCCTGTTCGCACCTAGTCAGAGTCTCTTTAACCTTAGGCCCAAACAAGGACGAGCCGTCAAAAGGGGCGTTGGTGAAGGAAGACCTGAAGAGCTCAGCGAACTCACAAAGGCACATCCAGGAATGCCTCTTCAGCGTAATTCCTGTACCAGCTGCCCTACTCGCACCATCAGCTGCATAAGAAATGAGCCACATAGAGTAGTTGACTACTGAACTTAAGGTAGCAAGCTGGGGGGGGGGGGTCATCTTATTTGGAACCCCTCCAGTTGTGAAACCTTGGAGGGTATCTTCTAGCTCCTTAAGGAGACCCCTCTGAAGTCTGGTAGAATGGGTCAAATAGTTCAGCAGTCTGCGAAAAAGCAGTGGACAAAAAAGTCTACTTCTCATACCTGTCCATCTTTTGAGACTCCTTATTTGGTGGATGGACAGATGAAGTTTCAACTAACTCCTTTTTGGTGGTCGCTGCCATCACCATCATAGAATCTATGGGGACACCTTTGGTTAAAATGTCTTTGTCCGATGGAGTAGTTCTAAATTTGTTGGGTTTCCTCGGAACAGGTTCCACAGATTCTGGAGAGCCCCACACCTTTCAACTAAAAATGTCGAGGAGCTGGTCGAAGGGCGGTGACACCAAAGAGGTGGAGGATCAAGATCAAAATGCCTCCAGGTATATGGACTCATCTTCAGAAGGGATGAGGGTCTTACAGCCACCTTTCTGCTTCAGTATCTCTAGGATGTCTGAGAAGGAGACATCCTCAGAGGGTGACCGTAGGGACCTTTCTAAATTATCCAAGTCTGTATATGAAGTGACAGACTCCTCAGGAGAGTCTAGATGTTTCCTCTTACATGTTCTCTTCTGAGGGACCTCCCCAGAGGGATCCTCAGGTGAGGTTTCAGAAGAGAGGGACTCACCCAATGGGGCTTCCTGGGGCATTGGTTCTCTACGCCTGGGTGGTAGAGAGGCAGACACCGGCACTTTTAGAGGAAGGGTGCTTGGATCCAAGAGTGGAGCCATTGAGGGTGACAGCACACTCCATCACCTCGAAGGCACCACAACCCGGGTCCGAGGAAGCCTCTGGCTCCAAAGAGCCAGGAAACTCCTCTCACACCAAAGAGGTGGGCTCCGAGGCAGATGTAGGCGCCAAGCTCACCCACGCTGATGACCAGAGAGGTAGATTCGGATCAGACAGGGGTCTGATCCGACTCTCCTCATCGGACCCGACAGGGAAACTTTGGCTCCCAGACAATTCGACCAAAGATGGTACCTAAGAGGTCGGAGCAGAAGTCAGGACCGAAAACCCTGGGGTGAGTCTCGGATCCAATGGTTCCACACAAACACATCCAAGCACTCGGCTCCGAAACCACTGGGGTCGGAGAAGGAATAGAAGATAGGGCAGAAGTAGAAGTCGGTTCCAATTCCTTTTGGGCTGGATTTGAAAGGATCTTGGCTAGAGCCGGAGTCCGAAGCAACCTCTTGACCACCCGCTCCATGTAGTCAGCCCATAGATTCCTGGATGATTGAGAGGATGGGGTCGAGGATTTTATACTGCCAGCCACAGACTGTAAGATGGTTGACTGGGGGACCGAGGATACTGGCTCCAATGTTGGGGACCGGCTCCGTATACGACTCCTAGTCGGTTCCAACAAAACTGGTGGAACCAAAGGAGCAGTCTTTTGGGGCCCGAAAGCCTTCGGGTCCGAAGTCAAATTCTTCAATTGCTTTTTAGCCGGCTCAGAAGCAGGAGCCAAGGAAGAAGCCCTTTTAGTGGACTTGTTTGAATTTGGTGACTGGGATAATCTTGAAAAGGTCTGGTTCCCTTCTCGAGCCTTAGCAAACATAAGCAATCCCTTAATCATCAGTTTATTTCTACGTTCATGCAGTACCCTGGAACTCAACCCATGACAGATAGAACATGAGCCTTGGAGGTGTACCACACCTAAACAGTACACACAACCAGTGTGCCCGTCAGTTAAGGACATTTTCTGAGCACAGGAGTCACACTTTTTGAAGCCTGACTGCTTCACTTCTTTTCCTTCCTTGGACATAGTAACAAAAAACACAGCAACAACTAAGCACACTGCCCAGGAACTAGGTAAGAGATACAGATAATAATGCTAGCAAAAAACTAACAAGCTTTCAAACACCACACTAAGACAAAAGGTAATTATATAACTTCTACTGCACTTTTTTTTTTTTTTTTTTTTAAATAGCACTCAAGCAGGGGAGAGAAAAGGGATAGAAGAGAGGTCTCTTAACTAAAACAACGATCCCCTGTAGCCCGAGGAGATGTCTCTAACTTAAATGGCAAAACCTCTTAGGAAGGGGTAGAAGGAAGGCAAGAGTTGTCCTCTAATTTAGACAGACAGAAGGAGAAAGAAAGACTAACCCGCTAACTTAAAACAGGTTCATTAAAGTTTTAAAAAGATGGGACAGGGAGCTGTAGGCCTAGCGAAAGCGACGGCCAGCCAAAAACACAAAAAGCAAGAAAACTGAGGAATTCATCACAGTGAAACCTAAAAACTCTGTCAATTAGCAACACACAACAATATATATGCAAATTATTTCAAAATAAATGAACATCCAAAAAAGTATTTCACTTAGCCTGAACCTAGTGAGAAGCACCCGATCTAGTTTAGTGGCAAACGAGATCTGGGTTATCTTCTCTAAGCATGATGTGACAGGGTATAGCGTCAAGCCAGTGGAAGCGCTCGAGCTTTAGTATTAGGCCAAGTCAACCCAACCAGCAAGAATGAAGGCAAGATAGAACAACATAACACCTAAAGTTTTGTTGTACATTTAAGTAATAGGATTAACATCACGAGTGAGTGTGGTCTTTCTGTTGACAGTTACCTTTTCGTAACATTAATCAAGAAAGCTAAGTGATCATAAAAAAACAGTGCAAAAACTAGTTAAAACATTCTGCAAAGGTCTACTTACTTCTGTTTAGTTCTTCTAACTTTTCCATGTATTTCGTTCTGCTCCACCCTGTATCAAAAGTGATAATGTCAATATAATTCACTGAAAAAGCCCTCTAACCTCAGTTATTCAACAATGTGAAAGGCTGATTCATATGTCCTTTTCTTTAAAAAGTTTCAAATGAATGGGCTCATCTATATGAAGGTGCTTTTAAATGTAATTTTATCAAACATACAAAGGCTTTTCACAACATACAGTTTTCATATCTCAGTGTTTTCTCTCATGTTCAAAGCTTTAAGCCATTCACTTTAACCCTCACCTCCTCTCCTAAAAATTATTCTTCTCCAGTGGTCTCATATAATTTAAACTATTGGACTGTCGTTGTTTGCTCAGTGTTATCATATGCAATAGTACTTGTCTATGTAATATTTCTTATTAACTTGTCTAATGTTATTTTTGAATGTGTAGGCTGAGACTAACATTGATCCAACTGGATCGGTGAACCCCAGTAACCAAATTGAATGAATGAAATAAATAAACCTATAAATATAGAATTAAACAATAAGTTGAAATGGCACAGAAATGCCCTAACAATAAAAAATAAAAAGCACAGCTGTATGAGATACTCACATTAACAGATCATCTTTGAAGGAATGAACACTTAAAAATATTCACTATTTTTCAGCTTCTACTCACCATTAGTCAGCCTACTAGGTTTCTCAAGCTTTCAAAGGTCCCCCACATTATGACAATGATCTTGTGTTTCTCTTCCATATATTAAGCAGGGGAATGCTCCGTATAAAAACTGGAAATATGAAATTCACTTTTTTCCAATTTCCACTTTCTCTCTGGAAGAAATAAAGGTAATGTGCAAGCAGGGCAGTCACTAATAGGTATAACACACCATAAATGAAAGTTATGTACTTACCATAACACTAGATCCATGTTGTCTTTCAGTCAGTCTCAGCTATTGGGTATATCAGATCCTTAGCAGGCAACATTTAGATTTCTGGTTCCAAGGTTCAGGCTCGTTCCCTTCCGCCCTAACAGTTCCTTAGATGAGGTTTGTCTGCCTATAAAAATAACTCCTCCTATGTGAAACCAGCAAGAAAACGAGGCCTGAAATGAAACCATAACAGTAGAAGACTAAGCCAAGGCTCCAGACATGCCCAGTGTGGTCAATCAAGAGCCCAAGACAATGACAATTTGACAAGGGACATAGGGAGGAAAAGTTGAGACAGATGGAAGATGACAGCATGGATTTAGTGACATATTAAGTACATAACTTTCACATTCAATGTTTTCTTTTCCGTCCACTGTTGGGACAGAGTCTTCAGGTACAACAACTCCTGGGAGGACTCACAGAAGGATGTCCCACAGAAGCTAAATGAAGTCAGGAGACCTAGACTCTAGGTCCAGCTTATAGTGGTAAATAAATGTGTGCACTGTAGACCAAGTAGCTGCAAGACCGATACCATCAATAAGAGCTCCACAAAAGGAAGCTGTGGAAGATGCAACAAATCTAGTAGAGCAAGTTTTAGACAATCCTTTGGCTCTATAAACAAACAGAACCCAATAAGACAACCACCTGGAGTGTGTGACATTGTTTCCCAATTTAGCTTTAGAGAAGGAAAAAAAAGTTGGTAGTTTTCCTGAGGTCCTTGGTATGGTACAAACAGAAATGTAATTGATGATTACCATCCAGCAAATGCAAGGCATATTCCCCTTTGCTTGCCAAATTAGGAGAGAAAACAAGTAGGTTAATAGCCTGATTCAATGTAGAATCAAAGCAACTCTGGGGAAAAGGTTAAGACTGGTCTGAAGAAAAACCCCATCTTCGTGAAAAACTAAGTATGGTGGTTTACAGAACAAGGCCTGAAGTTCTGAAATCATCCTTGCTACAACAACCAATGCCAGAAAGAGTTTTTCAATAAAGGCATTTTGATTCTGCAGTAGCCACAAACTAGGGGGTGTTGTCAAGGCCTGGAATAAAAGTACAGTTGTGTACACTTAACCATAAATGTAGATGTTAGAGTGTATTCACTGATGCAGTCATCACATTTGGGTTATCTGCTTGCAGTAGCCCTCAGTCGGACTGAATATCAAAGTCTTGGGTCCTGCGTCGGTTGTTGTCTCATCTTCCATGACATCAGGTAGTCCAGGGGTATAAAGCATGCAGCTAACACCATTACATCAGTTTTTCTTGCCCCAGATGTCAGGTACCCCCATAATGGGAAGCAATTATATACAAGGTTACACCTCCAACAAAAAATCAAATACACCAAAAAGTTTTAAGCATAGTAAACAAGAATAAAGGTATAGTCAATAGAAGTCAGGGGGCTGGAGGGAGGGTAACCAGGACTGCAACAGTGAATACACTCTAACATCTACATTTATGGTAAGTGTACACAACTGTACTATGTTCTTCATGTTTCACTGTTGCAGTCATCACATTTGGGTAGATTCCCAAAGCTAAGGATGGGAGGAGGTAATTAGACAGCATTAGGACCAGCTATAAGGCTCTGCAAGATTGCAGTGGCAAATCCAGCTCTAGATTTAGAAAAAAATTGGCAAGTGGTAATGCTTGGTGAAGGTATGTACAGAACTCCAGGTAGCAGCTTCTAGGATGCCCCTGGTAGGGACACCTCTGAGAAAGCTGTATAGGTAGATGCAGCCCTGGTTGAATATGGTCTTATCCCCTGTGGGGTAGGTTTTCCATGATGCATATAGCAGAAAATCCCCTTAGAAATGGTTTGCTTTGAAATGGCCTTCCCCTCTGCCACTGCAGCAAATGCAACCAGCAGCTGTTCAGATTTCTTGAGAGGTTTAGTCCTGTCCAAGTAAAATCTAAGTTGTTTGTGCACATCCAAGGAGTGCAGTATTTGTTCCTCTTTGTTCTATGGATTAGAAAAGAAGGTTGGCAAATGAATGGATTGATTAAGGGCCACACTGGATACCACCTTGGGCATGAAGGAGGGATTGATCCTGAGGGACACCCCGTCCGCATGAAAGATGATGAAAGGCTCCACTGCCATGAGAGCCTGTAATTCAGATACCCTTCTTGCTGAAGTGATGGCTAGAATGAAGGCTGTTTTCCAAGAAAGGAATTTCAACTCTGCATTTGCAGCTGGCTCAAAGGGAGGTAAAGTGAGCTTTTCCAGTACAAAGTTAAGGTCCCAAGCTGGAGAAGGTTTTGACCCTTCTGAGGAACTGCTTCAGCAGTGGATGAGAGAAGAGGGGTGGTTCTGTATTGTAATGAGCTGAAATGGCTGAGGCATGAATTCTGATGGAGGAAAAGGAAAGGCGCGTGAAGAATCTCAGTTAAGTACTGAAGAATCTGAGGTAAATTGGGCGCTGCTGTGCCCATCCCCCCCCCCAGAGTTTGGCTCCATGAACAGAATCTTTTCCATTTTTCAGCATAGGATTTTCTAGTACTAGACCTCCTTGCTTCCAGAATGACATCCATCACTTGCTTACTGAGGGATGGTAACAGAGAAATCAGGTAATTATTCAGGCTGCCAGGTTCAGGGTTTGAAGCTGTGGGTGCAGAATCTGCCCCTCCTGCTGGGACAGCAGGGCAGGAGTCTGAGGCAGGTGCCATGGTGCCAGCAGTGACACACTGCGCAAGAGGGGGTACCAGTGTTGGCGTGGCCAGTTTGGTGCAGTTAGTATCATCCTTGGTTTGTCCTGTTTAATCTTTAGTAGCACCTTGGAGAGGAGAGACACAGGGGGAAAGGCATAAACTGATAGTTTTTTCCAGGTGAAGGACAGGGCAATCCAGTTTCCAAGCTTGTTTGTGGGAAGTCCTTGTACAGAATTTGTCCAATTGGTAGTTCGGGAGGGAGGCAAACAGATCTATCTCTGGGCTCCCCCATTTGTTTCTCAACATGCTGAATATCTTTGGTTCCAGTTTCCACTCGTGTGGGTCCATGAGATTTCTGCTTAGGTCATCTGCCAGCGTATTTAGCTTTCCTGACAGGAACTGAGCCTGTAGGTGCACTTAGTAGCTCAAGGCTGTGTTCCACAGAGCCATGGCTAGTCTGCAGAGAGGATACGAGTGGATTCCTTCCTGCTTGTTTATGTACCACATAACAGTGGTGATGTCCGTCTTTACCAATAATTGTCCTGGAAGAATGTGGTCCTTGAAAGCTGTCAGAGCATTCTGTACAGCTAACATTTCTTTTTGATTGATATGCAGGTGCATTTGACTTGGGTTCCATTTGCCCTGAATGCACTTCCTGCCAAGTGAGCCCCCCATGCATAGTCTGATGCGTCTGTTAGAGTTTGGGCGGCAGGGGGTAGAGTGAATGGCAGTCCCTTGTTTTGGTGGCAGGCCTCTGCTCACCAAAGGAACGCTATCTGTAGACAAGGTATGATAGGAATAATTGATTCTAGGTCCTGAGAATGTTGACACCATAGGCTTTTTAGATACCATTGTAGTTTCCTCATATGCAGTCTTGCATATGGAATTATTAGAATGCAGGAGGCCATGAACCCCAGGGCTTGCAGTATTTTCCTTGCAGATAGCTGGGTCTTTGTGGCCAGTTGTTTGAAGTAGGCTGTCAAATGAACTTGTTTCTCTGGCGTAAGTTAGGCCATCTGGGAAGTTGTACTCAAGCTTGCTCCCAGGAATACAATTTGTTGGCAAGGTACAAGATGTGATTTATTTTCATTTATGGTGTACCCCAGAGAAGTTAACAATTTCCTTACAAATGCCAGATGATTTAATAGCATGTCCTGGCTTTCTGCCTGAATTAGACAATCGTCCAGGTATGGGTATATTTGAATATTTCTTTGCCTGCAAAATGCAATGACTGGAGCTAGGCACTTTGTGAATACCCTGGGTGCAGTAGATAAGCCAAAGGGCAGTGCAGAGAACTGACAGTGCATGTAGACTGCTTTGAAGCGTAGGTATCTTCTGCAAGATTCCCTTATTGGGATGTGCAGGCAGGCTTCCTTTAAATCCAGTGTTGCCAACCAGGCATCTTTGCCTAGCATAGGAAGCAGCTGATGAAGAGTTAGCATCTTGAATTTTGGGATCACCAAAAATGTGCTTAGGATAGACAGGTCCAGAACAGGACGCCAGGAATTGTCTTTTCTGGGTACCAGAAAAAGTCGAGTAGAAACCTTGTCCCCATTCTTCTTCTGGGACAGGTTGAATAGCCCTGATGCTTAAGAGAGAGAGAAATTGCTTTTAAGCCTCTGCCCACTGATTTGGGGGTAGATCTGGCCAACCGTTCGGGGTTGGTAAGGAGTGGAAGTGGAAACTGTATCCTTAGGAAACTACATTCAAAAAACACATTTGTCCTAGGTAATGAATTCCCAATTTTTTGTCTGCAGGGCAATCTTTCCCTCTAAAGGAGCAGTCAGTTGTGCAGGGCTTGGAAGGTTTAAAGTTAAGTCACTGAGACAATTTACCATAGGGGAGAGTCCTACTACTCCCTGCTTTGGAAGTGGGAGTCCTCCCACTGCTTAGTCCTGTGAGTACTTTGGGACTGAAGCCTGGGTGCTCTGTTGGTTCGGGGTTTGGACTGAGAAGGCCTGGACGAGGCAGGAAAGGACCAATTCTTAGAGGGCCAATGCCTACTAAATTTGGAAGGCTGTACTTGCAGGAAATATTTAACAGTTTGCATAGACTTAGCTTTTTCCTCCATCTTTTTAAGTACTTCTTCTGCTTTGTTGCCAAACAGGCGGTCTTGGTTTAAGGGAGCATCCAGCAATTTAGCTTTAACATGATCTGGCAAAGATTGCTCCTTAAGCCAAGCATGTCTTCTAAGTACAGACCCAGTGACAGCAGCCCTGCAAGATGCCTCTAATGAATCAAAACCACATTGCAAAGTATGTTTTCCAACTTGTTCAGCAGAATGCATTAAATCCTGTAAATCTTTATTTTCAGCACAGTCAGGAATCATCATTTTCGGTTTAAGCAATCCAATAATATGCTGCTGATACTTTAACATATGAAACTGGTAGTTTAAGGCCCTAATGGCCAAGGTTGCAGAAGTGTATACCTTCTTACCCAATCTATCCAGCACCCTGGAATCTCCATCAGAGGGGGTAGGATTTTTGGCAGTAGTTGCCTTAATGCCCTTGGGTCCCAGAGAAATAGTCTCAGGATCCACAGTAGGATTTTTAATGAGGAACATGTGAGAGTCAGGAACCCTGTAATACCCATCAGGTGGGAGGTAGAGAGTCAGAGGCCAGGCTAGATTCCGAGAAGGCATCATCCACAATGTCCAGTACAGGAGGGATGGCCAAAGGCCTGTGTTGGGGCAGGAGTAAGAAATACCTAAGCCTCTTTTTGGAGTCAGAGTAATCCTGGCTCTCCCAGCGAAAATGCTCCCTAAGAGTATGCAAGGTTTCACCAAGAGAAATCCTCTAGAGGGGAAGCAGAGGGAATGGAGTCCTCTGCATCAGAATCCTCATAGGTAGATAATGGTAAATCCTGGTCATCAGAGGAAACAGAAATTTCAGAGCCCTGATCAGAAGAATCAGAAGGAAAATCAGTCCTAGGTCTCAGAGGGGGAAGGATGGCTTCCCCTGATTAGAGTAATAAGGTCTTCGGCCATTCTTATTTGTTTTTTAGGCAAAGGGGCCTGACCATGTGGTCTGGGTGTCGGTTTTCTAGGCATGGATCGAGTTTTAGGCCTTGAAGAAGAAGATGGTGTTGGTTTAATATGCAAGTCAGTAGGCCTGAATACACCCTCAGAAGCCAGTGCCTGCACAGCGGCTCCAGACCCATCCAAGGTAGAGACATCTGCAGGTTCCACAGTTGAAGCATCTCATGGCATACCAGACTCCGAATGGGTCTCAGTAGAGGCCTGCGAATCTAAAGTAGCGGGTTTTAGGGGCTGCAAAAGCGCCTGAGTACCAGCGAACTGGCGACTAGCTTAAAAGCGTTGTCTGCAGCTTTGGACCTATGCAGTCTGTCTCTGTCTTTATCTTACCATTTTTCGGAATGCCGGTAGTTGGGTGGCTTACCGAAGCCATTTCTGGATAATTGAACCGAGTACCAAAATATTTAGAAGCGTAAATAAACAGATGATGAATAGTTCGAGGTTTGAATAAGGCACAAAACCAACTGAGGTATGTCGTGGTCTACGCCTAGGCAAGGAATGCAGTACGAATTCAAATCTTTAGGAGGTATTTGCTTTCCACAAGAAATACAATTGTTAACTTTTACTGACATCGGCTTAGAGCAAGAAAAAGGATCCCCAACGGAGTACTTCGGGCACCGCATGGCAAGAAAGACTGATGTAATGGCATCGGCTGCATGCGTTATACCTGACTACCTGATATCATGGAAGATGAGACAGCAAACGACGCAGGACCCAAGACTTTGATAATCAGGCTGAGGGCTACTGCAAGCAGATAACCCAAATGTGAAGACTGCAACAGTGAAACACGAAGAACATCAGTAATATCCCAAGGTGGCACAGAGTCCCTTAAAGGAGGTCATAAAAGGAAAGGGCCTCACAAAACGGGCTTAGGTTGTTTCAGTGAGCTAACTTGAGTATGGGCTTCACCCCTGTGACAACTCGACGAAGTTGGAAACTCATTTTTGATGGAAGAATAACTAGCTCCTGCATGAAAAAAACCCAACAGAAATTCTATACTCAATGGTAATGGAGCTGAAAAAGGATCCAGACCCTTGGCAGATGTCAATATGAAAAATCTCTTCAGCTTGCTTCTATAAAGCTTTCCTAGTAGAAGGTTTCGGAGATTATGACAAAACGTAGAGTAAAGCCTGGAATGTCTGGCCATCAGTGGAAGTGGACAAAACCAAGTGGTTAACTTCAGGACATTCATGTTCAGTTGAGGCTTGCTAGATAATTGAGAAATCAAATTTGAAGGAAACACAGTCACACCCCTAGGAAGGCCTACGTTGCTAGGAGGGCTGTCCTCATCTCCAAAGCACTGATGTGAAGACTGGCATCTGTCAAAGTTCACATGCCTTGGACAGTCTTCACCTAGAAATGCCCCCACCACAAAAGGGAAGTGCCTGTGATTATTGTGGCTACTGGGAAGCAAGAAAATAGGGATGACCTGGAGAGAAAAGAGGAGAACTTAGCCACCACTGAACATGCTGCCCGCAGATCCCGGTGAGTCTGACTTTAGAACAGTGTAGAACAAACCACTAAAATGACGGGGTCCACAGTAACACTCATGTGAAAACTGGCATGAGGAACAAAAGTGATGGATGCTGCCACAGAGCCCAAATGATTTAGGATAGATCTTGCCATCAAGTTTTGGTCAGACAATACCAAGGAGACTTGCTGACAGAATGGCTAATCGGGATTCTGGAAGTTTGTGGTGTCCGGGTGGCACCCTATCATATGGACAGGTGTTAATTTGGACTTTTCCAGAATAACAGTGATCCCTAGGTGAAGGCACAACTGGAACAAGGAGTCTCTGGCTTGGATTATCAGATCCCTTGTGTTAGTGGTTATGAGACAGTTGTCTAGATAGAGGAACACCCAGAACCCCTGTGGTCTGAGATGTGCTGTAACCACTGCCATACATTTAGTGGACACTCAAGGGTCTGTGGAGAGACTGAGGGCTAGTTGCCCTGAACTGGAGCTAAATGGTCTCCAAGCCAAAAGTAAAGGAACCCTCTAGAATGTCTGGCTATTTTAATGTGATAAAATCTACAGAGTTATGGCAAGAAAAAGCAGTGGTCAAAAGTATAATTTAAAACCAGAAAATATATTTAATAAAAACTCAAATGATTAAACAATCCACTCATAACTGGTAAGCACTTTCGTCCATATGGTTATAGTCATGCCCACTTCCCGTAATTGGTCAATAATACAAGTGTATTCCAGTGCAGTAAAAACATTTGTATTATTGACCAAAATGAAAAGTGTGCAAAACAGTGATGCAACCAGTACTACTCTGCAGTAAAGACACCTGGGCACGAGAGCTGTTGAGGAAGCTAGATGTGACGGAGATGAAGTACCGGAGATGGATGGCAGGATGCACTCTGTGGGACAAATGACGAAATAAGGATGCAAGAGCAGAAGCCCAAGTAACTCCAATTGCAGAAAAGGTCAAGGTGAACAGATTACTGTGGTTAGGGCACATGTGCAGAAATGCATAAGACAATCTGGTGAAGATGATCTGGGACAGAAAGTAAGAAGGCAAGAGGAAACTAGAGCGCCCGGCTGAGAGGTGGATGGACTGTGTGAGAGAAGACCTGCAACAGTTCGGCATGAATGTCAAAGATGTTAGGAGAACAGTACATTATACAGAAAGATGGCAGCAGTTGACACGACATCCAAATCCCATGCAGAAAAAGGGGATTGATGATGACGATTCACTACTAGATAAAATATCTGGGGACAGTGTGTTATGTCTGGCAAAGCTACACTAGAGGGAGACGAGGCAAAAGGTAAGTGGTCTGCAGGCTGAGCAGTGGTCCTAACAAAATCACTAACCATAAGTTGAGGCACATTTTTTATTTATTTTTTTTGTTTGTTTGTTTTTTCTAGATGCAACCAGACTTAATGGGGAGTACCAGAGTTTGGCTCCATCAAGATAGTGGAAAGAACACCAGCCACACAAAATAAACTGACAGTACTAGATAATGCATCAAAATGAGAAGTTATGTACCTACCATAACGTTCCATGTTAGTTATCTTCTTCTCGCCGCCTTTCTTGCTGGATGGGTTCGGAGCCGACCTTCGGCTCCGACTCGGCCTATACTAAAGCTCGAGAGCTATTTTTACCGGCTCGAGGCTACCCTATATCCCACAATGCTAGGCGCTAACTACCCAGATCTCGTTTGATAGCTGAAACCATAGCAGCTCTGATCTCCAAAATAAGGAGAAGAGGAAACCTCACTCGTAAGTCAACTAGACCTATAGCTACCCGTAAAGATAGCCAAGGGGGCTAACACTGAGGCAGAAAGAAGATCCTTAGGTCTGTCCAGGCTAGGGGGATGGGGGGTGGGATGCAAGAAAGAAGGCGAGAAGAAGACAACTAACATGGAACGTTATGGTAGGTACATAACTTCTCAATGTTAACTTGTCAATCTCGCCTTCATTCTTGCTGGATGGGACCGCGTCCCTAGCACCTTCACCCTAGGTGGCTCATCGGAACAGACTCTTGAGAACGGTGGAACCAAAATTAGCCCGGCTTCGGGAGGCCATGTCTAATTTGTAATGAGAGATAAAGGTATGAGGAGAGGCCCATGTGGCTGCCGCACAAATGGAATCTATTGGCAATCTAGCCTGAAAAGCTATTGACGTGGCTAATTCTCTAGTTGAGTGAGCCCTGGGCCTTGACGGTAGCTTTTGGCGTCTGAGGTCATAGATGAAAGTAATCACAGAGGCCAGCCATCTAGAAAGGGTTACTTTGGAAACTGGAATTCCTTTCTTCCCTGCTGCATAAGATAGGAAGAGCTGCTCAGATTTCCTACCTTGCTTGGTTCTATCCAGATAGTAACGGAGCTGACGATGAACGTCCAGAAAAAGCAGCTTTTGTTCTGCTCTGTTGGAGTAGTTGGGGAAGAAAACTGGGAGATCAATAGTCTGGTTTAGGTTTGCCTCAGAAGAAACCTTGGGTAAAAAGGACGGGTTAGTCCTGTGGGACACACTGTCTTTATGGAAAACTAGATAAGGGGGACGAATGCAAAGGGCATGAAGTTCTGATACTCTTCTCGCAGATGTTATGGCGACTAGAAAAAGAGTCTTCCAAGAAAGCAACTTCAAGGAGCAGGAAGCCGCAGGTTCAAAGAGGGGAAGAATCAAGGAAGTTAGAACCAAATTTAAGTCCCACTGCGGTGGGGGGTCTTCTGGTTGGGGGCTTAAACAAAAAGATACCTTTAAGAAAGGTTTTACAAAGCTTATGGGACATGATACTGGAGTCCAAAAAGCCTACATGAAAATTCGAAATAGCCGCTAACTGTACTCTGATGGTGGAGGAAGAAGACCCTGAGTGAAACAGTTCGGCTAGGAAGTCTACGACTGATTGGATAGGGCAGTAAAATGATCCATATTTCTAGCTCTTGCCCAGAAGGAAAACCCCATCAGCCGAAGCCGGACCCGGACTTTGGAATCCGGCCGACTGCAGGGCTGCCTGACAGGACAACCCACTTGTTATGACTGCAGATGCATCCATGAAGGACATCCATATTTCTAGCTCTTGCCCAGAAGGAAAACCGCTTCCACTTGCTGGCATAAATCCTTCTGGTAGATGACTTCAGGGAAGCTATACGTATGTCACGCACAGAATGGGAAATAAGGGGAAGCCTGGCTAGGGTTGGAATTGGAGCAACCAAGCTGTGAGGTTGAGAGATAGGAGAGAGTGGTACAGCTGTCCCGACTGATGGGTCAAGAGATCTGGCACTGGGTCCAGATGCCAGGGCTGCCCCAAGAGGTAACGATGCAGGAATGGAAACCATATCTGTCGAGGCCAGTAAGGAGCAATGAGGATCATGGTGGCTCTCAAGGCGGTAGCTTTCTGAATCAAGTGAGTGATTAATGGAAAGGGGGGAAAGGCATACAGAAGTCCCCGGGGCCAATCGTGGACTAGAGCGTCTCTTGGGGGGGGGGGTGGCCGGGAAGAGAGTGAAGAAGTCGTGGCACTTGCTGTTTTGAGGTGTTGCAAAAAGATCGCAGCAAGGTCGACCCCATTTCTGAAAAATTTCTTCCACTACTGCTTGTTTGAGAGACCACTCGTGTGGCATGAGAATGGCTATGCTCAACCTGTCCGCTATGATGTTGGACTTCCCGGGGATGTGCGTTGCTATCAGAAAGCACTGAGAGGAGATCGCCCACTGCCAAAGTCTGAGTGCCTCTCAACATAAGGGATAGGACTTGGTTCCGCCCTGCTTGTTAATGTACCACACTACGGACATATTGTCTGTCTGAACTGCAATAGTCCCGATGGGAAGAGAGTCCTGAAGGGCTTGCAACGCTAAAAGTACTGCTCTCATCTCCAAGACATTTATGTGCAGGTGGCACTCGAAAGGTTGCCATGTGCCCTGGACCGTCCTGCCCTGACAATGCCCCCCCACCCGATCAGGGAGGCATCCGTTGTCACCGTGGCGACCGGGGGAGAAGGAACAAATGGTCTTCCCTGAAGGACTTGAGGGGACACCATCCACCAAGAAAGGTGTTTCTTGCAAGACAGGGTTATTAAGATGTTGTGTGACATTGGGAGCTGTTGAAAGGACCACTGGGAAAAATGCATCCACTGAAGGATCCGCATATGAAAGCGAGCTAGGGGAAGTAGAGTAATGGCTGCCGCCATGAGACCTAATACCTTCAGGACAAACCTGGCCTGGATTTTGTTGTTCTGAAGGAGGATGTGAACATGCCTTCGAATATCTAGAACTCTTTGCTCGGTTAGTTTTGCGGAGAGCCAGACTGTGTCCAAGGTGGCGCCTATGAAGATAATAGACTGACAAGGCAACAAGGCAGACTTTTCGAAATTTATGGAGATACCTAGCCCTTTGCAAGTATGAATGGTGTAATCTCTGGAGAGGAGAAGCTGACACCTGGTGGTGGCAGTGAGGAGCCAGTCATCTAGGTATGGAAACACCTGGAATCCTTGACGCCTCAGATGAGCCGTAACCTCTGCCATGCATTTGGTGAACACTCGGGGGCTGAAGTGAGACCAAAGGGCAGGGCTCTGAACTGATAGTGACTGGCTCCCAGTCCGAAGTGGAGAAACCTCCTGGAGCGCCTGTGCATCTTGATGTAGTAGTACGCATCCTGAAGGTCTACTGAGCACATCCAATCGTCCTGACCCAGAAAGGGTAGAATGGACTATAGCGTGACCATCCGGAACTTCGTTCTTCTTACAGACTTGTTTAGTCTGCTGAGATCCAATATTGGTCTCCAGTCCCATGTCTTTTTTTTTTTTTTTTTAACAGTTTTGATATTTCTAGTACTGCTTGTTCCCTTAGACTGGGTGGAACGTCTGAGAGGGGTCCTTTTTGCTGAGTTGGGGTGTGGATAAAAGGAATTTTGTAACCCTCAGATATAATCGACCGTACCCATTTGTCTTGGGTGAGTGAAAGCCAGGCTTCTGGGTACAGTGATAACCTTCCCCCGACTGCCTCCGAAGGCGGACAGTTGGGCAGCTTCTCAGGGATGCTGGAAGGGTTTGTCAGAAAGACTCTCTGCTACCCTGATTTTGCGGACCTCCTCTGCCTCTAGGGCAGCATCTAATATTGTCCCCCCCCCGCCTCTAGAGGGGAACTGACCTCTTGCGTCAGGCGCGACCACTTGTGGTTTACGGAACCACATTTTCCCACCCTTCTGACCCTTAGGATATGGTCTAGACAGGGTGGAAAAACGGACTCCCATGGCAGAGAGAGTCTTGCCTTCTTGCTCGCATCGGGTCAAAGTATCCTTCACCTGAGGTCCAAACAAAGCTGAACTGTCAAAGGGGGAGTTAGTGAAGGACGCCTTGAAGGGGTCTGCAAAGTTACAAAGCCGCATCCAGGCGTGACGCCTTAAGGCCACGCCTGTGCCTGCAGCCCTACTCGCCCCATCGGCCGCATAGGAAATAAGCCCCATGGAGGAGTTGACAATGGAATTCAGGATTGCCAGCTGGGAGTTGATTTTGTCCTGAGACCCCACAGCTGTTGGATCCTGTAGGACCTCACTCACTTCTTTGAGCATGTCTCTCTGAAGGCGGGTGAAGTGGCACAGATAATTCAGCGACCGCATGACAAAGGTCGCTGAAGAAAACATCCGCTTGCCGTACCTATCCATAGTCCTAGACTCCTTGTTAGGAGGATGGACAGGTACTGAAGGATCAGCTAGTTCCTTCTTAGTGGCTGCAGCCACCACCATGGCATCAACCAGGACACCCTTGGCTAAAAACTGTTTGTCTGGAGGAGCTGTTATGAATTTTGAAGGCCTCCGTGGGGCAGGTTCCATCGTATCAGGGGCCGTCCACGCCTTCCAAGCCACCACTTCCATGAGGGGGTCAAAGGGCGGAGACACCCAGGAGGTGGAAGGGCGAGAGCCAAACGCCTCTAGGTAAACAGACTCGTCCTCGGAAGGATTAAGGGTAGACCAGTTCCCCCTCTGCTTAAGGATCTCAAGGATGTCTGAAAAGGATCTCAAGGATGTCTGAAAAGGAGACATCCTCAGAGGGGGACTGTGGGGACCCATCCGACTCATCCAAGTCGGTATCCGATGTAATGGACTCAGGGGAGTCCACAAGCTTCCTCTTACATTTCCTCTTCCAAGGGGGTTCCCCTGACGGATCAGGGGAAACCTCGGAAGAGGAGGATATTCCCAATGGGGGAAACCTGAGGCGCTGGATCTCTACGGTCAGGAATGAGAGGGTGGGTAGAGACCGCAGCAGGCACTACAGAGGGAGGAGCTGAGGGAGACGACCGTGGAGCAGGCACAGGGGCCAGCACGCTCCTCATGACTTCGAAGGCGCCCCTATCGGGCAGGGTATAAGGTCCCCGCTCCGAAGAGATAAGGACCCCTCCCGGCACCGAGAGGGACGGCTCCGAAGCCGATGTCGGGGCCGAACTTACCAGCGCTGAAGCTCTGAGAGTGAGAAAGGGGTCGGACAAGGGTCCAATGCCACTCGCCCCCTCGGAGCAGACGAGGAAGTCCATGCGCCCGGATCCCTCCAAGGATGGGACCATGGAAGAGACCGTAGCCGACGACGGAGCCAAAAGGTGAGGTATCAGCTCCGACGCGTCGACTGCCACAGCTCCCACAAGCTCCGGCTCCGAACTCAGGGGAAGAGTCGGAAGAGGAATCGAAGATGGGGTGGGAATAGCAACTGTCTGGTTGAGAAGGGCTATGGAGCATCTGGGCTAGTGCCTAAGACATAAGAAGTCTACTAACCACCCTCTCGAGGTCATGGTCTGAGAGCCTGAAGACCTAGAGGAATGGGTTCGATGGCTCCGCTCCGAGAGTAAGGGAGACCTCGGAGCCGAGTGAACAGATTCCAAGGACGGAGACCTGGACCGTTTATGGCTGGCAGATGGCGCCGACACAACTATCGGCGCCGACCGAGTCCTAGAAACATCGGCTCCGGCTCAAGCAGATATAGAAGACTGGGTTTGAGAAACGTCGACTCCAGCCGGAGCCGATGAAGAAGACTGTGTCTTAGAAACATCGGCTCCAGCCAGAGCCGATGTAGAAGCAGTCATAGCACCCCCAGTCGAAGGCTCTGAACACGGAGCCGACGGCTTGGAAGGCTTCCCCGACGATGACTTGGTCGGGGAACCTTCAGGCTTTAATAAGCCCCTCAAAATTAACTTATTTCTGCGTTCCTGCAGGACTCTTGGACTGAACGCATGACAGACAGAACAAGAGTCCTGCAGGTACAGAGGGCCCAGGCAATGAACACAAGCAGTGTGACTGTCTGTCAGCAACATTTTCTGACAGCAGGAGTCACACTTCTTGAAGCCTGAGACCCTGGTGTCTTTAGACATCCTAAAAAAAAAAGGACAAAAATACACACACACACACAGACACCCCTCAACACAAACTAAGTCAGTCACACAACAATTTAAACTGACAATTTAAGGGATTAAGGGGGACCGAAAGGAAGTTTAGCTAAGAAGGGAAGCTAATGGGATGGTCGCTAACAAAAAACTAACTGAAAGACTGACTAAAAAAGAGAAATTTAAGAATTATAAAATCCAACCTGCAGAGCCGGTAAGAAACGCACCTCACAGCTGTAAGCGGCAAACGAGATCTGGGTAGTTGGCGCCTAGCATTGTGGGATATAGGGTAGCCTCGAGCCAGTAAAAATAGCTCTCGAGCTTTAGTATAGGCTGAGTCGGAGCCGAAGGTTGGCTCCAAACCCATCCAGCAAGAATGAAGGCGAGATTGACAACTTAACATTAAGCCTTTAAACTTTCTAGCAAAAAGTAAGTCCCCACATAATTAAACTGCTAAACTGTGCTATCATCACAAAAACGTTTTGAAAAGTGTTCAGAATTATTTTACAACTAACAAAAGTCAAAGAATTTCTAATACACAAAGTCTAAACCCCAAAGCAACCGATCCAAATGAGTGTTAAAATTAGCCTAACTATAACCACACAGAAGTGCCATAAAATGTTTAATAGCAATTTAAAACTATACTTTGCAAAGAAAATAAAATCTCCACAGTAAATTCGGATAACTTAATGCACAGTAAAATCTCGATCCGATGTTAAAAACAAAGAGCAGATTCATATTTTATATATATATATATATCTATATATATATATATATATATATATATATATATATATATATATATATATATATATATATATATACACACACACACATATAGAGAGAGAGAGACTAAAATAAAGCAGAGGTAACAATAAAAAGGTGCAATTAATTTGTGGTTCTGACTGCACGAGACAGCTCTTTTGGTGTAACAGTGTGTGCGTGCACACAGACACACGCACGCGCGCACACACAGCACGTCTGAGAATAGGGAAAAGTTTCCTTAGAAACAGTAAAAACAAGCATTTATCAAAGAAGGAAGCCAAATAAAAAGTACAGTTTTGTACCTACCATAAATGTAGATGTTTGAGTGCTAATACAGCTGCAGTAATCACAGATGGGTTCAGCCGTCAGGCGGTCCCTCGGTCAGCCGAATTCCAAAGTCTTGGTCCGGCGTCGGTTGTCGTCGCTTACTCTTCTGACGTCAGGAAGGCCAGAGTATATAAGACACAGCCGACGCCATGTTCTTCAGTCTTTCTTGCCCCAGATGTCAGGTGCCCCCAAAAGGAAGGCAATACATAAATAAAGCTTATCCACAAATGCAAGCAAATAAAACATAGCAGGATAACCCAGTCAGGAGGTATGAAGAGGTTTTTAGGCCCTATGCCCTTACCAAGAGGGGAAGGAGGGAGGGAAACCTGTACTGCAGCTGTATTAGCACTCGAACATCTACATTTATGGTAGGTACAAAACTGTACTAGGTTCATCGTGCATACAGCTGCAGTAATCACAGATGGGTAGAGTCCCAAAGCTATGCATAGGGTGGTAGGTACTATGAGGAACTGGGTTGAGCCAGAATGCCCTGCAAAACAGCAGTGGCAAAGCCTGCTCTTGTTCTGGAATATAAGGGCAGGTGGTAGTGTTTTGTGAAGGTATGTACAGAACTCCAAGTGGCTGCCTCCAAAATATCCTTAGTAGGCACACCTCTGAGGAAGGCTGTAGAGGTGGCTGTGGCCCTGGTGGAGTGAGATCTGATACCAGAAGGGACAGGTTTCCCATGATAGGAGTAACAAAAACGTATGCAGTGGCCAATCCACTTTGAAATGGTCTGTTTGGTAGCTGGATTCCCTTGAGCCCCTATGGCATAGGACACAAAAAGTTGTTCTGATTTCCTGAAGGACTTTGTTCTGTCCAAATAGTAACGTAACTGCCTATGGATGTCTAAAGAGTGAAGCAGCCTTTCCCCTTTGTTTTGAGGGTTAGGATAAAAGGTAGGTAGGTGTATGGCTTGGTTTAAGGCTACCCTGGATACCACTTTTGGCATAAAAGATGGATTAGTACGAAGGGAAACCCTATCCTGATGGAAGATGAGGAAGGGCTGCACCGCCATGAGGGCCTGTAGTTCAGAAACCCTACGAGCTGAAGTGATGGCCAGAAGGAAAGCTGTTTTCCAGGACAAATATTGCAGATCTGTTGAGGCCGCAGGTTCAAGAGGAGGCAATGTTAGTTTTTCTAGTATGTAATTAAGGTCCCAAGCTAGTATTGGTTGCTTCCTTGGAGGTCTTATATTCTTAGCCCCTCTGAGGAACTGCCGTAAGAGTGGGTGAGAGAATAAAGGAGGATCCGTGTTGAATTCTGCCGAAATGGCTGAGGCGTGTATTTTAATGGAGGAAAATGAAAGTCCACTGTTCAGCAGTTCAGCTAGGTACTGTAAAACCTGAGGCAAGTTCAATTTTCTAGGGTCCTGTCCTCTTTTCTCATTCCAACAGCAAAACCACTTCCATTTTGCGGAGTAAGCTTTTCTAGTAGATGGTCTTCTGGCCTCCAAAATGACATCCTGCACCTCCTTGGAGAGTAAGGTCTGTTGTGGTGTTAAGGAATTTTCCATGCAGCGAGGTTGAGTGTTTTCAGCTGACTGTGAAGGGTTTTGTAGCTGTTCTGAGTCAGCAGAAGAGGTATTAGAGGCAGGGACCAGGGAGGAGTACGTGTTAGGCTCCTCAGGAGTGGATACCAATGTTGCCTTGGCCAGTCTGGAGCAATCAGTATCATCCTCGGTTTGTCTGTTCTTGCTTTCAAAAGCACCTTGGGCAGAAGAGGCAGAGGTGGGAATGCATAAACTGTCCATGTTGTCCAACTGAATGAAAGGGCGTCCACTTTCCAGGCCTTTGGATGGAAGGTCCTTGAGCAAAACTTTTTCAGTTGATGGTTCCTGTGGGAGGCAAAAAGATCTATGTCTGGCCTCCCCCACGCTAGGATTATCTCCGTAAACACCTGTGGATGTAGCTTCCATTCATGTGGATCTGTCATATTCCTGCTCAGAGTGTCTGCCAGTGTGTTTTCCAGTCCTGGCAAGTACTGTGCCTGAAGTTCGATTTGTCTTTCTAGAGCCAAGTTCCAAAGAGTCATGGCTAGTCTGCACAAGGGGTATGAGTGTGTTCCTCCTTGTTTGTTTATGTACCACATTACTGTGGTGTTGTCTGTTCTTATCAGTAATTGTCCTGGATGCAGGAAGTCCTTGAAAGCTGTAATTGCATTTATTACTGCTAGCATTTCTTTTTGATTGATGTGAAGGTGCTTTTCCTTTTGGGACCATCTGCCCTGAATGCACCTGTCCTTCATGTGCGCCCCCCATGCGTAATCTGAGGCGTCTGTGTTTGTGACTTGTTTTGCTTGAGGCTTGCAGAAAGGAAGGCCTGTGTTTACTTGACATGCTTGGGCCCACCATAGAAATTCCTTTTGTAGACATGGAATTATTGGTATAATTGCTTCCAAGCTGTGACTGTGTTGAGACCATAGATTTTTTAGGTACCATTGAAGTTTCCTCATATGCAGCTTTGCACATGGGATTAGAAGAATGCAAGATGCCATGAATCCCAGAGCCTGCAGGATTTTCCTTGCAGTAATCTTGGTACTTTTTGCTAGTGCTTTGAAGTACTGAGATAATTGCCCTTGTTTTTCTGGCGTAAGGTATGCCATCTGGGTGTTTGTGTCCAAGCTGGCACCCAGGAAGGTTATTTTCTGAGATGGTGTTAACCTTGATTTCTCCTTGATGGTGTATCCCAGAGAAAGCAGTAACTGTCACATATGCCAGATGTTCCAGTAGCATGTGTTTGCTGTCCGCTTGGATCAGGCAGTCATCCAGATAAGGGTAAATTTGTATCCCTTGAAGTCTGCAATAGGCAATCACTGATGCCAGGCACTTTGTGAATACTCTGGGCGCAGTAGATAAGCCAAAGGGCAATGCAGAGAATTGATAGTGGATTGAACCTGCTAGAAATCTGAGGTATCTTCTGCAGCTTTGTCTGATTGGGACATGCAGGTATGCCTCCTTGAGGTCCAATGTTACCAGCCAAAACTCCTTGCCCAGCATGGGAAGAAGTTGCTGTAATGTGAGCATCTTGAATTTTGGCACGAGTAGAAATGTGTTTAGGATGGATAAGTCCAGAATGGGTCTCCAGTCGGTTCCTTTTCTTGGTACCAGGAAGAGCCTTGAATAAAAACCTTGACCTTGTTGGTGCGTAGGTACCTTTTGTATAGCTCTCATGTTTAGGAGCTTTGAAATTTGCAGTTGTGCCTCTACCCTTTGATTTTGTGGTAGGTTTGGCATGCCTCTCATTTTCAGAAGAGTGTGAAATTGAAATTTGTAGCCTCTGTTTATAATGTCCAGTATCCATTTGTCTGTTGTGACAATATGCCAATTGTTTGCAAATAATGCTAGTTTCCCTCCCAAAGGTGCTGCCAGCTGAGATTTGCTTGGCATAGAAATGAGGGAGTCATTGGGTTTGCTTCCTGTATTGTTGTGCACTGTCTTCACCACCTCTTGGTGCTGGAGATTGCCATTGTCTGCCTCTATATGATCCTTGTGATTGCCCTCTGCCCCTTGTGCATCTGTATCTACCTCTTTGGGGCTTGTCAGTGGCTGGAAAGGACCAGTTTTTTGAAGGCCAATTCCTGCTAAATCGTGGTGGCTGGACCTGTAAGAAAGCTTTGACAGTTTGCATAGATTTGGCTTTTTCTTCCATTTTTCGTATTATATCCTCAGCATTAGTACCAAAAAGTACATCCTTTTGTAAAGGAGCATCAAGAAGTTTAGCTTTCACATGATCAGGCAAATTTTGTTCCCTAAGCCAGGCATGTCTGCGAATGACTGATCCTGTAGCAGCCGCTCTACTGGAGGCCTCTAGGGCATCATAACCACATTGTAAGGTGTGTTTACCCACTTGTTCCGCACTATGCATCATATCCTGTAACTCTTTTAAATCTGGTTGTTCAGGTTGAGACATTTTGTTTTTTAATTGCGATAACAGGAACTGTTGATATTTAATCATATGAAACTGGCAGTTTAAGGCCCTCATGGCTAGGGTGGCCGAGGTATATACCTTCTTACCCCACCTTTCTAGAGATCTAGATTCCCTTTCTGCAGGAAGTGGATTTTTAGCAGTGGAGGCCTTTAATCCCTTAGGGCCTTGTGAAATGGTTTCAGGGTCAGCATTATGGCCTTTGTAGAGAAATTGGTGAGAACTGGGTACTCTGTAATATCGATCAGGCTTTACTGGTGCAGGAGGCAGAGAATCAGGATTAAGACAAGCCTCCGAATATACATCATCCGGTACCTCCAAAACAGGGGGTATAGCCAGAGGTCTGTGCTGAGGTAACCAAAGAAATTCCCCAAGTCTTTTCTTGGAATCTGAAAAGTCTTGACCTTCCCAATGGAAATGTTCCCTCAAGGTGTGCAAGGTTTCCCCAAAAGAAAAATCCTCAGGGGGGATACAGAAGGAATGGACTGTTCTGCATCAGAGTCCTCAAAAGGAGAGTAAGAGTGTTCCTCTGCATCAGAATGTTCTGATAAAATGGATCCCTGATCAGAAGAGGGGGATTCTTCCTCCACTCTGGGTCTCTTGTCAGGAGGGGGCTGAGAACTTCTGATAAGAGTTATTAGGTCCTCAGCCATTTTAAGCATCTGTTTCTTAGGCATAGGTCCAGGAGATGGGCCTTGAGCAGCAGGCCTAGTGTGAGGCCTGGCTGCTTTGGATTTAGTAAAGGCCTTAATAGAAAAAGAAGATGAAGGCCTAAATACACCATGGGTGGAGGTGGATCTGTCCACATTAGTAGGCTCGACAGAAGCCGGGGCTTCTGTTGTAGTCTGGGAAAGTGCCGATGACCCAGCGGTCTCGGGTACAGAAGACACCGCCAAAGGAATGTCGTCGGTAGTCAGGGACTGCAAAGGTGTCTCGCTGAGAACCGGAGCACGTGTAGCCTGTTTCGGTGTGGTGTCGGTGGAGACCGCGGGCCTAGCGTGTCGGTCCTTTTCCTTGCGTTTTTTGGATAAAACGGTAGTCGGAGTGTCCGACGACATTTTATAGTCAAAAGCTTTACCAAAAAGATGTTGGGCGAACTCCGCCCGACGCTTGATAGTGCGTTTATTGAAGGTAGCGCAAAAGCGACAGCCCGAGACGTCATGGTCTGGGCCCAAACAAGGTATGCAAAGGGAATGGAAATCCTTATGCGGTATTTGCTTCCCACAAGAAATACAATTATTAACTTTTTCTGACATCGGTCTGAGGCAAGAAAAGTTTCCCCAACGGGGTACTTAGCTTTAGTGAAGACTTCGGTTCCAAATATTTTCGTAATTCAGGAGCTGGCCGACCGGCACTTGCGAACTGCTTCTACTGGCACAGCGGCAAAAGACTGAAGAACATGGCGTCGGCTGTGTCTTATATACTCTGGCCTTCCTGGCGTCAGAAGAGTAGCGGCGACAACCGACGGACCAAGACTTTGGAATTCGGCCGACCGAGGGACCGCCTGACGGCTGAAAACCCCATCTGTGATTACTGCAGCTGTATGCACGATGAACATCCACATTGTAAGGTATGCTTACCCACTTGTTCTGCACTATGCATCAAATCCTGCAACTCCTTCAAGTCTGGTTGTTCAGGTTGTGACATTTTACTTTTTAATTGTGATAACAAAAAAGTACAGTTTTGTACCTACCATAAATGTAGATGTTCGAGTGCTAATACAGCTGCAGTAATCACAGATGGGTTTTCAGCAGTCAGGCGGTCCCTCGGTCGGCCGAATTCCAAAGTCTTGGTCCGGTGTCGGTTGTCGTCGCTTACTCTTCTGACGTCAGGAAGGCCAGAGTATATAAAACACAGCCGACGCCATGTTCTTCAGTCTTTCTTGCCCCAGATGTCAGGTGCCCCCAAAAGGAAGGCAATACATAAGTAAAGCTTATCCACATATGCAAGCAATGCAATGTAATGCAAAATCAGTGTAAGCAAGCAAATAAAACATAACAGGATAACCCAGTCAGGAGGTATGAAGAGGTTGTTAGGCCCCATGCCCTAACCAAGAGGGAAGGAGGGAGGAAACCTGTACTGCAGCTGTATTAGCACTCGAACATCTACATTTATGGTAGGTACAAAACTGTACTATGTTCATCGTGCATACAGCTGCAGTAATCACAGATGGGTGGAGTCCCAAAGCTATGCATAGGGTGGTAGGTACTATGAGGAACTGGGTTGAGCCAGAATGCCCTGCAAAACAGTAGTGGCAAGCCTGCTCTTGTTCTGGAGTATAAGGGCAGGTGGTAGTGTTTTGTGAAGGTATGTACAGAACTCCAAGTGGCTGCCTCCAAAATATCCTTAGTAGGCACACCTCTGAGGAAGGCTGTAGAGGTGGCTGTGGCCCTGGTGGAGTGAGATCTGATACCAGTAGGGACAGATTTCCCATGATAGGAGTAACAAAATCGTATGCAGTGGCCAATCCACTTGGAAATGGTCTGTTTGGTAACTGGTTTCCCTTGAGCCCCTCTGCATAGGACACAAAAGTTGTTCTGATTTCCTGAAGGACTTTGTTCTGTCCAAATAGTAACGTAGCTGCCTATGGATGTCTAAAGAGTGAAGCAGCCTTTCCCCTTTGTTTTGAGGGTTAGGATAAAAGGTAGGTAGGTGTATGGCTTGGTTTAAGGCTACCCTGGATACCACTTTTGGCATAAAAGATGGATTAGTACAAGGAAACCCTATCCTGATGGAAGATGAGGAAGGGCTGCACCGCCATGAGGGCCTGTAGTTCAGAAACCCTACGAGCTGAAGTGATGGCCAGAAGGAAAGCTGTTTTCCAGGACAAATATTGCAGATCTGTTGAGGCAGCAGGTTCAAAGGGAGGCAATGTTAATTTTTCTAGTATGTAATTAAGGTCCCAGGCTGGTATTGGTTGTTTCCTTGGAGGTCTTATATTCTTAGCCCCTCTGAGGAAGTGCTGTAAGAGAGGGTGAGAGAATAAAGGAGGATCCGTGTTGAATTCTGCAGAAATGGCTGAGGCGTGTATTTTAATGGAAGAAAATGAAAGTCCACTGTTCAGCAGTTCAGCTAGGTAGTGTAAAACCTGAGGCAAGTTCAATTTTCTAGGGTCCTGTCTTATTTTCTCATTCCAGCAGCAAAACCGCTTCCATTTTGCGGAGTAAGCTTTTCTTGTAGATGGTCTTCTGGCCTCCAAAATGACATCCTGCACCTCCTTGGAGAGTAGAGTCTGATGTGGTGTTAAGGAATTTTCCACGCAGCGAGGTTGAGTGTTTTCAGCTGACTGTGAAGGGTTTTGTAGCTGTTCTGCGTCAGCAGAAGAGGTATTAGAGGCAGGGACCAGGGAGGAGTATGTGTTAGGCTCCTCAGGAGTGGATACCAGTGTTGCCTTGGCCAGTCTGGAGCAATCAGTATCATCCTCGGTTTGTCTGTTCTTGCTTTCAAAAGCACCTTGGGCAGAAGAGGCAGAGGTGGGAATGCATAAACTGTCCATGTTGCCCAACTGAATGAAAGGGCGTCCACTTTCCAGGCCTTTGGATGGAAGGTCCTTGAACAAAACTTTTTCAATTGATGGTTCCTGTGGGAGGCAAAAAGATCTATGTCTGGCCTCCCCCACGCTTGGATTATCTCCGTAAACACCTGTGGATGCAGCTTCCATTCGTGTGGATCTGTCATATTCCTGCTCAGAGTGTCTGCCAGTGTGTTTTCCAGTCCTGGCAAGTACTGCGCTTGAAGTTAGATTTGTCTTTCCAGAGCCAAGTTCCAAAGAGTCATGGCTAGTCTGCACAAGGGGTATGAGTGTGTTCCTCCTTGTTTGTTTATGTACATTACTGTGGTGTTGTCTGTTCTTATCAGTAATTGTCCTGGATGCAGGAAGTCCTTGAAAGCTGTAATTGCATTTATTACTGCTAGCATTTCTTTTTGATTGATGTGAAGGTGCTTTTCCTTTTGGGACCATCTGCCCTGAATGCACCTGTCCTTCATGTGCGCCCAGGCGTAATCTGAGGCGTCTGTGGTTATGACTTGTTTTGCTTGAGGCTTGCAGAATGGAAGGCCTGTGTTTACTTGACATGCTTGGGCCCACCATAGAAATTCCTTTTGCAGACATGGAATTATTGGTATAATTGCTTCCAAGCTGTGACTGTGTTGAGACCATAGATTTTTAGGTACCATTGAAGTTTCCTCATATGCAGCTTTGCACATGGGATTAGAAGAATGCAAGATGCCATGAATCCCAGAGCCTGCAGGATTTTCCTTGCAGTAAGCCTGGTACTTTTGCTAGTGTTTTGAAGTGCTGAGATAATTGCCCTTGTTTTGCTGGCGTAAGGTATGCCATCTGGGTGTTTGTGTCCAAGCTGGCACCCAGGAAGGTTATTTTCTGAGATGGTGTTAGCCTTGATTTCTCCTTGTTGATGGTGTATCCCAGAGAAAGCAGTAACCGTGTCACATATGCCAGATGTTCCAGTAGTATTTGTTTGCTGTCCGCTTGGATCAGGCAGTCGTCCAGATAAGGGTAAATTTGTATCCCTTGAAGTCTGCAATAGGCAATCACTGATGCCAGGCACTTTGTGAATACTCTGGGCAGTAGATAAGCCAAAGGGCAATGCAGAGAATTGATAGTGGATTGAACCTGCAAGAAATCTGAGGTATCTTCTGCAGCTTTGTCTGATTGGGACATGCAGGTATGCCTCCTTGAGGTCCAATGTTACCAGCCAAAACTCCTTGCCCAGCATGGGAAGAAGTTGCTGTAATGTGAGCATCTTGAATTTTGTGCAGTAGAAATGTGTTTAGGATGGATAAGTCCAGAATGGGTCTCCAGTCGGTTCCTTTTCTTGGTACCAGGAAGAGTCTTGAATAAAAACCTTGACCTTGTTGGTGCGTAGGTACCTTTTGTATAGCTCTCATGTTTAGGAGCTTTGAAATTTGCAGTTGTGCCTCTACCCTTTGATTTTGTGGTAGGTTTGGCATGCCTCTCATTTTGGAAGAGTGTGAAATTGAAATTTGTAGCCTCTGTTTATAATGTCCAGAATCCATTTGTCTGTTGTGACAATATGCCAATTGTTTGCAAATAATGCTAGTTTCCCTCCCAAAGGTGCTGCCAGCTGAGACTTGTTTGGCATGGAAATGAGGGAGTCATTGGGTTTGCTTCCTGTATTGTTGTGCACTGTCTTCACCACCTCTTGGTGCTGGAGATTGCCATTGTCTGCCTCTATATGATCCTTGTGACTGCCCTCTGCCCCTTGTGCCTGTATCTACCTCTTTGGGGCTTGTCAGTGGCTGGAAAAGACCAGTTTTTTGAAGGCCAATTCCTGCTAAATCGTGGTGGCTGGACCTGTAAGAAAGCTTTGACAGTTTGCATAGATTTGGCTTTTTCTTCCATTTTCGTAGTATATCCTCAGCATTAGTACCAAAAAGTACATCCTTTTGTAAAGGAGCATCAAGAAGTTTAGCTTTCACATGATCAGGCAAATTTTGTTCCCTAAGCCAGGCATGTCTGCGAATGACTGATCCTGTAGCAGCCGCTCTACTGGAGGCCTCTAGGGCATCATAACCACATTGTAAGGTGTGTTTACCCACTTGTTCCGCACTATGCATCATATCCTGTAACTCTTAAATCTGGTTGTTCAGGTTGAGACATTTTGTTTTTTAATTGCGATAACAGGAACTGTTGATATTTAATCATATGAAACTGGCAGTTTAAGGCCCTCATGGCTAGGGTGGCCGAGGTATATACCTTCTTACCCCACCTTTCTAGAGATCTAGATTCCCTTTCTGCAGGAAGTGGATTCTTGGCAGTGGAGGCCTTTAATCCCTTAGGGCCTTGTGAAATGGTTTCAGGGTCAGCATTATGGCCTTTGTAAAGAAATTGGTGAGAACTGGGTACTCTGTAATATCTATCAGGCTTTACTGGTGCAGGAGGCAGAGAATCAGGATCAAGACAAGCCTCCGAATAGACATCATCCAGTACCTCCAAAACAGGGGGTATAGCCAGAGGTCTGTGCTGAGGTAACCAAAGAAATTCCCTAAGTCTTTTCTTGGAATCTGAAAAGTCTTGGCCTTCCCAATGGAAGTGTTCCCTCAAGGTGTGCAAGGCTTCCCCAAAAGAAAAATCCTCAGGGGGGGATACAGAAGGAATGGACTGTTCTGCATCCGAATCCTCAAAAGGGGAGTAAGAGTGTTCCTCTGCATCAGAATGCTCTGATAAAATGGATCCCTGATCAGAAGAGGGGATTCTTCCTCCACTCTGGGTCTCTTGTCAGGAGGGGCTGAGAACCTCTGATGAGAGTTATTAGATCCTCAGCCATTTTAAGCATCTGTTTCTTAGGCATGGGTCCAGGAGATGGGCCTTGAGCAGCAGGCCTAGTGTGATGCCTGGCTGCTTTGGATTTAGTAAAGGCCTTAATAGAAAAAGAAGATGAAGGCCTAAATACACCATGGGTGGAGGTGGATCTGTCCACATTAGTAGGCTCGACATAAGCCGGGGCTTCGGTTGTAGTCTGGGAAAGGGCCGATGACCCAGCGGTCTCGGGTACAGAAGACACCGCCGAAGGAGTGTCGTCGGTAGTCAGAGACTGCAAAGGCGTCTCGCTGAGAACTGGACCACGTGTAGCCTGTTTCGGCGTGGTGTCGGTGGAGACCGTGGGCCTCGCGTGTCAGTCCCTTTTCCTTGCGTTTTTTGGATAAAACGGTAGTCGGAGTGTCCGACGACATTTTATAGTCAAAAGCTTTACCAAAAAAGTGTTGGGCGAACTCCGCCCGACGCTTGATAGTGCGTTTATTGAAGGTAGCGCAAAAGCGACAGCCCGACACGTCGTGGTCTGGGCCCAAACAACGTATGCAAAGGGAATGGAAATCCTTATGCGGTATTTGCTTCCCACAAGAAATACAATTAACTTTTTCTGACATCGGTCTGAGGCAAGAAAAGTTTCCCCAACGGGGTACTTAGCTTTAATGAAGACTTCGATTCCAAATATTTTCGTAAATCAGGAGCTGGCCGACCGGCACTTGCGAACTGCCGGTGCTTCGGGCACCGCACGGCAAAAAAGACTGGAGAACATGGCGTCGGCTGTGTCTTATATACTCTGGCCTTCCTGACGTCAGAAGAGTAAGCGACGACAACCGACGCCGGACCAAGACTTTGGAATTCGGCCGACCGAGGGACCGCCTGACGGCTGAAAACCCATCTGTGATTACTGCAGCTGTATGCACGATGAACATCTGTTGGTATTTAAGCATATGAAACTGATCGGAAGGCAATGGATTTTTAGCAATGGAGGCCTTAACTCCCTTGGGGCCCTGTGAGATGGTTTCTGGGTCAGCAGCATGGCTTTTATATAGAAATTGGTGTGAGTCAGGAACCCTGTAGTACTGTCAGGCTTAACCGGAGCTGGAGGTAGAGAGTCCGGGTTAAGGCAGGCCTCCGAGTAAACATCATCTAGGATGTCCAAGACAGGAGGTATAGCCAAAGGCCTGTGCTGAGGTAGAAATAGAAATTCCCTGAGCCTTTTCTTGGAATCTGAATAATCTTGGCCTTCCCAGTGGAAGTGTTCCCTTAAGGTATGCAAAGTTTCCCCAAATGAGTAATCCTCAGGGGGAGATACAGAAGGGATGGACTCCTCCGCATCAGAGTCTTCAAAGGGGGAATAAGAGTGTTCCTGATCATCAGAGTGCTCTGAAATAATGGAGCCCTGATCAGAGGAGGGGGAATCTTCCTCCACTCTGGGCCTTTTGTCTGGTGGGGGCTGAGAACCTCTGATAAGAGTAATTAAATCCTCAGCCATTTTAAGCATCTGTTTCTTAGGCATGGGGCCTGGAGATGGGCCCTGTGGAGCTGGTCTCTGAGTGCATGGTTGCTTTAGATTTTGTGAAAGCCTTGATGGAGAAAGAAGAGGAAGGTCTGAAGACACCTTGAGTGGAGGTGGACCTGTCCACATTCTGAGTTTCAATGCCAAAAGTGGCTTCGGTATCTGTAGTCGGGGTGTGGGCCGAGGAGCCTGCGACCTCGGGCACAGGAGACACCGTCAATGAAGTGCCGTCGGTAGTCAGGGGCTGCGTAGGCGCCTCGCTGAGAACTGGACCACGTGTAGTCGGCTTAGGCGTGGTGTCGGTAGAGGCCGCGGACCTCGTGTGTTGGTCCTTGTCTTTGCGTTTTTTAGACAAAACCAGAGTCGGAGTATCCGACGACATAGTATAGTTAAATGCTTTCCCAAAATAATGCTGGGCGAACTCCGCCCGACGCTTAATAGTGAGTTTGTTAAATGTAGCACAAAAGCGACAGACCGAGACGTCGTGGTCTGGGCCTAAACAAGGTATACAGAGGGAAAGGAAATCCTTATGCGGTATTTGCTTCCCACAAGAAATACAATTGTTAACTTTGTCTGACATCGGTCTGAGGCAAGAAAAGTTTCCCCAACGGGGTACTTAGCTTTTAAGAAGACTTCGGTTTCCAAATTTTCGTAATCTCAGGAGCTGGCTGACTGGCACTTGCGAACTGCTTCTGCTTCGGGCACCGCACGGCAAGAAAGACTGAAGAAAATGGCGTTGGCTGGTTCCTTTATACCCCTGTTGCACTGATGTCAGGGAAGAAGCGATAACAACCGACGTCGGACCTAGACTTTGGAATTCGGCCGACCGAGGACCCGCCTGACGGCAGGAGAACCCATCTGTTATGACTGCAGCTGTATGCACGATGAACATCAGCTTTACCTGTCTGCCTGAATCAGACAGTTGTCTAAGTACAAGTAAATTTGAATATTCCTTTGTTTGCAAAAAGCAATGGCTGGAGCCAGGCATTTTGTGAAAACTCTGGGAGCAGTGGATAAGTCAAAGGGAAGCGCATAGAAATGAAAGTGCATAGATCCTGCTCTGAAACTTAGATATTTCCTGCAGGAATCCCTGATTGGGATGTGTAGATCGGCCTCTTAGGTCTAGGGTGGCTAACCAAGCATCCTTGGATAGCATAGGAAGAAGCTGCTGGAGGGTGAGCATTTTGAATTTTGGTATCACCAAAAGGTGTTGAGAATTGATAGATCGAGGATTGGGCGCCAGGTGGCCTCTTTTCTGGGTACCAGGAAAAGCCTGGAATAGAAACCTTGGCCTATCTGGTCTGCAGGAACAGGCTGTATTGCCATCATGGAGAGCAAAGAATCTGGGTACCAGGAAAAGCCTGGAATAGAAACCTTGGCCTATCTGGTCTGCAGGAACAGGCTGTATTGCCTTCATGGAGAGCAGGGAATGGACTTGGTTTTGTGCCTCTGCCCACTGGTTTGGAGGAAGATCTGGGAACCCTTTTGGGGTAGGTAGAGTGTGGAAATAAAATTTGTATCCCTGGGACACAATGTTGAGAACCCATCGGTCGTTGGTGATAGAGGCCCAGTTTCTGGCATGCGAGGAGAGCTTTCCTCCTAAAGGCACAAGCAGGTGGGCAGAGGTAAGGGGTGGAGGTGTAAAGTAATTGTGAGTTCTTTCCATAAGGGGTGGTTTAGCACTCCCTATTTTTGAAGTGGAGGAACACCGTTGCTTTGATCTCTGCATTCCCTGGGACTTGTGTCTGGGGGGTCTGCTTCCCTTAGGTCTTGTCTAAGCTGGTCTTGAGAGGCTGGAAAGGACCAGTGCTTGGAGGGGCAATGCCTACTGAACCTAGGAAGCTGGACCTGCAAGAAGTCTAACTGTCATAGGTTGATAGGTTCATACTAGGCTATCTGCCCTAGGGCATTTACAAGCCTAGCCAGAGTGTGTGTGGCTTTCGCCACCCCTTGGAATGAGAATACTGTGCCCATTTAGTTTATTGTGCGCCTCTGTCTAGTAGTGACACAGAGATGACCTCCGGGGTAAACCTATGATCTCCCATCCACTCGTCAAGATTTCTCTTGAAGAGAGTCAGTGAGGGGCTCTGCCTAACATGGACTGGGATTCTGTTCCAGAGTGTAGGGAGCCTCTGGGTTATGAATTTGTCCCTCCAGCACGTCCTATTTATTTCTGTGTTGAGGTTCAAATCTCTCGCTCTCGTGGTTCTGGTGGATCTGGATTTTCTGAGGTGGAGCATGTCCATTAATTCCGGATTGGACAAGGCCTTGTACGTCAGGCATAGATCGCGTCTGAGTAGGCGGTATGTGACTGAATAGAGCTGGAGTTTCTTCAGCCGGGCAGCATATGACATATGTTTGAGACCCTTGATCCTCTTGGTGAGGTACTTTTGGGGTCTTTCTAACTGCTGCAGGTGTCGGGTAAGGTACATCCCAAATGGGACATTATACTCAATTATGAGCCGGACAAGGGAAGAGTATAGGGGCACAATGATCTCTCTTGATCTAGATGTGAAACCTTTCGTGATAAGGTGGGAAATATAGAAAGTCTTCCTAACCACTTTGGCAATGTGAGTGTCAAATGAGAGGTTACGGTCAACTTGTGTCCCTAGGTCCCTGATTACTTCCTCCGTACTTAATGGATTACCACCTATGTGGTAATTTGTGGGCACTTTGTTTTTCCCAAAGGGTATGACTATACATTTTTTGGCGTTCAGTTTAAGGCCATGGCTCTGGCACCAGTTATCCGTTTCTATGAGGCCTTTCTGAAGGATGCTTGTGTCCGCTGGAGTATCAATTATGGCGCCCAGTTTGCAGTCATCTGCGAACTTTGTCAGCCACAATCCTCCTATGTTTGCTTGCACCTCAGAAAAATAAATGCCGAACAAGAGGGGTCCCAGGACCGAGCCCTGTGGGACACCGCTTGTGACTGGCTTAGAGTCCGACATGGCTCCAGCAATTCTGACCTTGTGGGTTCTGTCCTTGAGCCAGTTTGCAACCCATCTTATTACATATGGGTTTACATTTAAGTTGGTGAGCTTGTCTATGATGCCCGAGTGGGGTATTGTGTCAAAGGCTTTTGCGAGGTCAAGGTAGGCTGTGTGAACTGCCTTACCCTCATCAATGGCCTTAGTGACAGTTTCAAAAAAGTCGACCAGGTTCAAAAGGCAGGATCTGCCCTTGACAAAGCCGAATTGGGTAGGATCCATTGTCTGTAGGTCCCCAATGTCTTTGTTTATGAGTTCCATAATGATCCTCTCCATAGCTTTGCAGACCAGGCTCGTCAAGCTTATGGGGCGGTAATTTCCAGGGTCCGTAGAAGCACCTCCTTTGTGGAGTGGGACCACTGTTGCTGTATGCCATTCTTTGGGTACGTATCCTGTAGTAAGGCTAAGATTAAACAGCAGCCTTATGTGCGGGTTTAGTTCCTCTTGGAGTTCATGTAGCACGCAACCCGGGACACCGTCTGGTCCCATTGATGCTGTGTTTTTTGCTTTGGAGAGGGCGGCTCTCACCTGAGCATCTGAGATGTCAGGGAGGCTACACTCTGCTGGGATAGATATTTCTCCTTTTGGGGGGGGAGAAATTTGCACTGTACCTGTCTGCCAGTATGTTGGCAATGTCTGTGGTTTCAGTGTATTTTTTGTCATTTTGGACTAACTGAGCATATCTGTGAGTTTCCACCCAGGTTTCTAACATAACTAAAGAAGGCCTTGTGATTGTCTTTAGTGTCTTTTGCGATTTTTCTCTCAAAGTTGGCCTTGGATGATTTTATGAGTGCTCGTAGTTTTTTGCTAGTACTGATCAGAGATGCCTTCCCTTTTAGGGATTTTGCTCTGTCATGTAGTAGCTTCCTCCTCCTGTTGTAAAGCTTGTTAATGGCTGGGGTCCACCAGACAGGACGCCTGCCTTTGGGGGGATGGGTCTTGGTTTTATTTGGGATTGCATGATCCATGCATTCTTGGAGGTGTCCGTAAAAAGCGTTTATAAAGGATTCAGCGGTGTGGGCTGTGGTTTCCACTGGCCCAGGGGCCTTGAAGGATACCACTTCAGTCTTAAGAAGTCTGAAGTCAGCTTTTGAGAAATTCTTCACTGTGGTCTTTTGTGCTGGGGGTGGGGGCGGGATGTGGATTTCCAGTGAGATTAATTTATGGTCTGATCTCACCAAAGAGGGGTATACTTCCGGTGTGGAGCATTGTTGTCCCCATGTTTGTGATGATCAGGTCTAGTATATTACCTCCTCTTGTGGGAGTGGTGACTAGTTGTTCCATAGCATTTGAGTTTATGAATTCTAGGAACCTTTGGGCTAGGGTGTTGGGGCTTGAGTAATGCTCCCAGTCTATGTTTGGGTAGTTGAAGTCCCCCAATATGATGGTATTTGGAGAGACATTCATATTCTCCAGTGTCTTCAGGAAGGCTGAGTGGGGTTCCCGAGTTTGAGAGCATAGCTTTTTCCTCCATCTTTAAGACCTCTTCTGCCTTGGTGCCAAACAAATTGTCTTTGTTCAATGGTGCGTCCAATAGTTTTGATTTGACATGGTCTGGCAAGGTCTGTTCCTTAAGCCAAGCATGTCTAAGTACAGAACCTGTGACTGCTGCCCTGCAGGATGCTTCTAGGGCATCAAAGCCACATTGCAAGGTGTGTCTAGTAACTTGGCTTGCAGAATGCATAAGCTCCTGTAATTCTTTATTTTCTGCACAAGCCGGAAAGGTAGATATTTTTTGTTCAAGGAGTTCCATAGTATGTTGCTGGTATTTCAGCATGTGAAACTGACAATTTAGTGCTCTAATGGCAAGAGTTGCAGAGGTGTATACCTTGTTATCCCATCTGTCTAAAGCTCGGGAATCCCTGTCCGAGGGGGTGGGATTCTTAGCTGTGGTTGCTTTTATTCCTTTAGGTCCTTGGGAGATGACCTCTGGGACAGCAGTAGGATTCTTGAAAAGAAATTTGAGAGAGTCAGGGACTCTAAGACCTGTCAGGCTTCCTGGGAGCAGGAGGAAGGGTGTCAGGAGTTAAACTGTATTCCACGAACACATCTATAACATCCAGGACAAGAAGAATTGCTAAAGGTCTGTGCTATTGTAAATCTAACATTTCCCTGAATCTCTTTTTGGACTGAGGATAGTCCTGACACTCCCATTGGAAATGCTCCCTTAAAGTATGCAGGGTTTCACCACATGAAAATCCTCTGGAGCAGAGGCAGAAGGAATGGATTCTTCTGCATCTGAAGCCTCACAAGCAGACAAGGGTTGCATGTCTTCATATTCAGAAACCACAGCGTCATCGGACTCCTGGTCAGATAAAACTGCTGGTGACAAGTTTCTTTTTCTTTTGGAAGGGGTAGGCTTGGCTTCCCCCAATAAGCAAGATAAGGTCTTCTGCCATTTTAAGCATTTCAGATTGAGGTATGGAAGCAGGTGCTTGAGCTTGGGTCGTTTATTTTATGGCATAGTTCGTACCCTGGGCCTTAGAAACTCTGTAGTTTTAGAAAGAACTGAAGACGTGAAAGTCGTCGTCAGTTTGCGTCGAGTATCAGTAGTGCGAAGAACTTCCTTGGAAGCCAGTGCCTGCTCAGCGGCTCCAGACCCATCCAAGGTAGAGACAACCGCAGGATCCTTAGTCAAAAAAGAGTCTCGCGGCATACCATACTCCGAACGGGTCTCAGTAGCAGCCTGCGAATCCACAGAAGCGGGCATCAGGGCCTCACTGAGGACCGGCGAACTGGCGACTAGCTTAACGGACGTGTCGTTGGCGGTTTTGGACCTGTGCAGTCTGTCTTTATCCTTACTTTTTTTTGGAAGATTGGTAGTCGGATGGCTTACCGAAGCCATTTCGGGATACAGAGATCGAGAGCGAAAATATTTAGCTACAATAAGGGCCAGACGACATAGTTCTGGTGTTGCACAAAACCAACAGCAAGGGACGTCGTGGTCTGGGCCTAAACAGGTGACACAGTAAGAATGGAAATCTCGGTGTGGTATTTGCTTTCCACAGGCGAGACAATTAACTTTTACAGACATCGGTTAGAGCAAGAAAAAAGGATTCCCAATGAGGTACTTAACTTTAGAAGACTTCAACTTCAATTCGGAAATGAAAACTCAAGTAACTGATGACCGGCACTCGTGAGAACTGCTTCTGCTTTGGGCTCCTCTGCAAGAAAGACTGGTGTAATGGCGTCAGCTATCTGATTTTATACCATTGACGACCTGACGTCAGTTCTGGAGCATCAGCAACAGACACAGAAATACCAGAATCCCCAATGGGGTACTTAGCTTTAGAAGACTTCAGGTTTGAAACTCGAAAAACGAAAATTACAGGTAGCAGCCAACTGGCACTTGCGAAATGCTTCGGGCTCCTTCTCGGCAAGAAAGACTGGGGTAATGGCATCTGCTGCATGTTTTATACCCCTGATGACCTGACGTCATGGAAGAGGCAACAGAATCAGATGCAGAAATCCCAAGACTCTGGTATTTGGGCCGACTGAGGGCTGCCTGCAGGCAGATAACCCAAGTGTGATGACTGCAACAGTGAAACACGAAGAACATATACTAAAGCCTCTGGTATTCGGGCCAACTGAGGGCTACTCCTGGCAGGATAACCCAAGTGTGATGACTGCAACAGTGAAACATGAGTAATATCAACATCACAATGACCATGAAACACTGGCAAACCAGTTTGCAGTTAAGCCATGACAAAGGGCAAATTATTACTCCAGGGATAAAAATCCAAAGGGAGATGTTCCAGGGTGACTGTCACCACTGCTTTTTGCCTTGCCCTTAGCCCATTAAGCCGTCTCTTAACAGATTAGGTCATGGCTATAATTTGGTTCCCATAAAGCAACAAATTGTAAAGACTTATCTTCTCTTTGTTGAGGGTTTAAAACTGTAGATATCTCATCAGATGAGGAACTGAAAGCACAAATGCAAGTAGTCAAAACTTTTTCAGATAATACAAGAATGTCATTTGGTCTTGTAAGCAAGTCTAGGGTACAGTAATATCTTTTAGATATAGATAGGACTACAGTAAAGATTAGTTTAGATGTTTTCTGTATTTATTTGAGACTGCCCTGCAATGTTTTAAAATATTTCCTGTGATTCTGATCACTGTAGTTACCGTGTTCAAGTACTGTCTTGTTCTTTTATTATTAAATATATTTAAATCTTTTAATTATGGGTGGTTTGTTTAGAGATATTTAAGCTCTTGGAGTACTTGCATATGTATTCCCTTTAAAACAGGGAAAGCTGCAGCATCAAGAAAACATCAGTTTGGGACAAGAATGTGATATAAAAGAACTTGAGCAAGAGGGAATGTATAAATATTTTGAAACTGATGAAAGATCAACAGCAAAACATGAACAAATGTGAATAAAACTTAGTAAAGAATACTTTAGAAGACTTACATTAATCCTGAAAACAGTGTTGAAATCTAGGAAAAAAATTCAAGCTATAAACCAATTTGCTCTTCTTGTTCCAACTTACAGTTTTGGGTTGATTGACTGACTCCAAAAGGTTTTGGATAGATTAGACTGGAAAACAAGAAGGATGCTTCATGCTCAAACGAGTTAGAAAAATCGGTGTATACCAAGATTATACATTCTCCATTCCAAAGGAGGTATGGGCCTCCTTGAAATTAATTACATGCACAGATCTGCAATTGTGGGACTGCGTACATATCTGTGGACCTCAAGACCCAAACGTAGTGAACGTTTTTAAACAGGAGGAGAATAAATCTAAGATGACTTCCTTTCTTAGTCTAGCAGAAGCATAACGGCATCAAGCTGGAATGGAAATCAAAACAGAAGTAGATAAAATTCATATATGAAGGCTCAGATGAGAAGGCAAGAAATGTAGAAAATGCATAAATATAATTGCAAGTACAGAAAACTCCTGTCAGAACCACATGTTGAGATCAGGATCGCATGCAAGAATGGTTAAGGAGAGGCGAATTCAAACCAAGACATGAAAAGTTAATATTGGCAGCTCAAGATACTGGACTATGCACATTTTGGTTTACAAAGTCCATTGAACACGTGGGAGAAACAGACAAATGTAGGCTTTGTAAAACAGAACTGGAAACAGTTGCACACCTTGTTGCCAGCTGTGACATACTAATGGCAGGAGGACTGTATACTGAAAGGCATAATAATGTGGCAAGACTGTTGCACTGGGGATTGTGCAAGCATTACAATATTGAAGTAGATGAAAAATACTGGAAATGTGAGCCACAAAGCATCATAGAAAATGATGAAATCGACATCTACCTCATGGGATCACCCATGACCAACAACTCAAAAGATAGATGCGAGAAAACCAGATATCATGATCAATGAAAAGAAGACAAAAGTAGCATTGATCACTTAAATTGCTACACCCAGTTGCAACTCTGCCAGTCCAGCTATCTGGAATTTTGTACATAATCATATGTCATTTGTGAATATTAATATGATTCATATGCTTGTCTTACAAATGTAAGAGAACTATACGTTATGTGGATATTAAAGTACTGTGCAGAAGTGTGTCGAACTGTATATTAAGTACTGAGCTTCAAGAATTTAACCACAGTTGTACCCTACTGGAAAAGAACAGAAATGTATATAAACTATAAACCTGTGCAAATGTATGTTTTAATAGTAGAAGCTGGAACATACAGAGATAACTTGCAAAAATTCAAAAAAATAAGTTGAAAAGTAAAGTGTTTTACAATTGTGTTATCTCAGTTTCAGTGCAGCAAACAGACAATTGTCTAGAGCTAGAGGTTTTTCTATTGTCTTGAAATATAAATAATTACTAGGTTTAAAATGTAAAAGTGTTTATTTTATGACTTCCAGTTCTAGGCAAACTTCTGAGAGAGAGATGTATTTTTGAGACACACATGCTAAGATTCTTAGTTTCTGTTAGCCTGGGAACTGAAGGCAGGTGACAAAGAGGTCTGAGCTGAGACAGCAATAATGTTCGATAGTAATTTAAAAACTCTCTCAGAGACAGATTTTGCATTTTGTATCTTGTCTTAGACCTAGAAAGAACATCCACTCATCTGCATTTGCCTTGCTCTGTAAGCAAGTCTAGGGTACCGTAATATCTTTTAGATATATATAGGACTACAGTAAAGATTAGTTTAGATGTTTCTGTATTTATTTGAGACTGCCCTGCAATGTTTTAAAATATTTCCTGTGATTCTGATCTCTGTAGTTACCGTGTTGTTCAAGTACTGTCTTGTTCTTTTATTATTAAATATATTTAAACCTTTTCATTATGGGTGGTTTGTTTAGAGATATTTAAGCTCTTGGTGTACTTGCATATGTATTTGGTGACACTGTATAGGCCAATCCTAACTAGCCTGGCTCTTTGTCACACTTACCATTTGGATAAAAGTAGCATTACACAGTAGGATCAGACACCCTTTGTAAGGGCCTTATAGTAGCTGATAAGTAGTGGTTGGTGTCAGTGATAACTAACTTATAGTCTGGGCAGAAGGGGGCATAGCTAGTAAACCTATGCCAGCCTTCCCCAGGAGTGTCTGTGTGTTTGTACATAAATCAAATCTCAAAGTGTGTGTGTATCAGCTACTTGGACAGGGACATGAAGCACTGGTTGGACAGAGGGTGCTGGATGTTTTGGCTTGACCACTCAGCTGAGATCTCAACCCTACAGCTGTGCCAGTGGAGAGTCTTACTGGGGATCTGGAGAAAGAGGGAGAAACCAGCCCCAGACTGACTGTGATTTCTGTGTGCTCTTAAGGGAAATTGCACTTTACTGTGTGTGTACTTGTCATCCCCCCCATTGTGTAAGTCCCTCACTGTTGCCAATGGTGAGGCTTGAGGCTCCTTGATTACTGGGGCCAGTGCAGGGGCGTCACACCAGTGACTACAGTGTCTTGTGTACAGAGAGAAACAGTCATAAAATATCAGAATAGGCAGGCAGAAATGAGAGCAATGTGGAAGAAAGATACCCAGACATTTCCAATAGTAGTAGGAGTAACAGGTCTTTGAATCTACAATCGTATTTAGATATCTTACCGATGCATGTAACTTCGTATAAACTGCAGGAGTCATTACTGGGCACAGTTCAGGTGCTGAGAACACCACTTCAGGAGGACATCAAAGTTTGAAACAAAACAAATTTCACGAACTTTAATCATACTTTAACTTGGGAATGTGGTCCATTCCCATCATGGTATTAGAAACACAAATGATTTAAAGAAATTAAAAATGCATTCCAGATACTCCATCCGTTGCAATGGAAATCAACCACACAGCCCACTGAAGATATTGATGCGATAGCTGCCAAGCGGGCCTACAACTGTGATCTCAGACCACCAGGCAGATGTTTCAGAGTACCCAATGTTTTCTCTGCAAAATTCCTTTGAAATTAAATCATATACTCCAGGTAGTTCAATGCCTTGACTGAAAATGTACTGGACACAAATATACTTCTGAAGTCTATCCATCATCTGACATTTTGTATTTGGAGGATGTCCCTTGCACAAGTTCCACCACTGGGTGGTCCACAGCACTCTATATGGTTTCCAGGGAACAGACTGCCACATCCAGCATTTTCCAGACTCTGGAGTATCCCATGTCTATCAATTTATCAGAGGGGGTGGAACTACCCAAGTCAGTGGGGGAGAAATCCTAAAGGCCTTCTGCAAAAGCTCTTGCCCTGGAGAGGTGGGGTCTATTGGTCAGGATCCCCATCTCACCAAATGAGGTATCTTCAACAAGGTATCATGCGAGAAACCTCCCCTTTGTTGGGATCTGTGTCTTTGGAGGGAGATTACTAAAGGGATTCTAGGTATTTCTTCTTACACTGTCTCATCCAGGGTGGGCTCAGAAGGGACTTGTCTGATGTCTCCTGGGAAGAGGGCATCTCAAAAACCTCAGCATTTGTGCCTACGATGTTCTCTGTCTTGTATTAACATGAATGATTTGCAGTCAAAGTCTTTAGTCTACAGGACGTAATCAATGAAGCCAGTATCTGCTTGTGCATGGAAATCTGTCTCTTTTGCATTGATAGGTCTTCCATAATATTCAAACCAGATACCACTGGCTCCAGCAGCATCAGCAGTGACACTGGAGAGAGAGGACTCTTGTACTGACCATTGACACCAAAGAAGCTGGAGCAGAAAGTATGAATGCAGACATTAACATGGTCTACAACAGCCCCAACATGGCTGGAAATGAAGTAGACCATCAGGAGCTGATGCTGAACCCTTAGACCCTAGTGATCCATCAGTACTGAAGAAAGGTTATCCATCATAGATGCCATCTATCCATCGCAGATAGCATCAGCACAGGCTGCAGTACTGGCAACACTACTGGTGCTGAAGCTTGGTGAGTTCAAGGACTAAAGTGAAGGAGGTTAGTATCTCTTCTTGAGATGCCTTAGTCACAGAGAGGGTGGAGACGATAATATCCTGCAGATGGATTTTAATGTATTCCAAAATAAAGCTCCCTGTGAATCTGTAGGAACAAAAGGATGTAGTGGATGCAGGGCAGGAAGACAAACATGGAAAAGCTCATGCTCCAAGAAGAAGCTTCCCACTCTTCTCCTTGTTACACAGCTCTGTTGTACCTGAGGACTCCTACAAAGGAGGAGATGAAGATCTGGTAGAAGTTACCACTGAGGAAGGTCCTGGGCAGGAAGGAGATGTGGAAACCCCTCTAGCACCTTAGCCAGTGATGGCTTCGGCAGGGTAAAAATATCCAAAAAGAGTCTGCCTTCCTCTTTTCCATTTTCTTCTCTAGGCAGCAACAAAAAATGGGGGATGAAAAAAGGGGATGCTACTGCAACAGTGATCTACAAAAACATCTTCTGTTATGGTAAGTTTTACATACTATACTGTACTATGTGATAGATATTGTGTAAATTAAAATTATTTTCCCAAAAATACTGTGTGTGCAGAAAAGCAAAATATGCAAGACTGAACAGCAAGTTTTCAAAATAATATAGCTTGCTTTGCAAGAACAGTTAGCTGTTGATATATTAGAAATGTCTAGCATAGATATTAATAACAGATAGCTGTGGGCTTATGGCATCCTGTTTATAAAATAAGTAAGTATCATTGTTTTTACATTACAGAGACTGCTTCATCTAAAATAACATGAACTTTTGCATATTAGCAACAGAAAGAGACAGCTGCATTACAAGAAAACTTTCCATATCAAAAATAACACTTCAGCAATGACATTTGTATCACATGGACTGTTGCTTCTCAAAAATATGGATTTTTGCATATCAGAACTTTGGAAAGAGACAGTTGCATAACAAGGACTTTCCATATATCAAAAATAATAAGAAGTTATGTACCTACCATAATGTTCCATATTAGTTTTCTTCTTCTCGCCTTCTTTCTTGCTGGATGGGTTCGGAGCCAATCCTCGGCTCCGACTCTGCCTATACTATAGCTCGAGAGCTATTTTTACCGGCTCGAGGCAGCCCTATATCCCACAATACCATGCGCTAACTCCCCAGATCTCGTTGACAGCTAACACATAATATAATTTTATTGTTACCAAAAATACAGTCTCCCTGCTGGTAACACTCAAGATACGGGGTAACCCTGAAGAACTATATATCATGAAATAGAAGGACTCAGAGACCTTCAAGTCTGTCCAGGCTAGGGGGCAGGAGGGAGGGACGCAAGAAAGAAGGCGAGCAGAAGACAACTAACATGGAACGTTATGGTAGGTACATAACTTCTTAATGTTAAGTTGTCATTCTCGCCTTCATTCTTGCTGGATGGGACGGCGTCCCTAGCACCTTGGTCCTGGGTGGCTCAACGGAACAGACTCTCGAGTACGGTGGAACCAAAGTCAGCTCTATTTCTGGAGGTTATATCAAGTTTGTAATGGGTAATAAAAGTATGTTGAGAAGCCCATGTAGCTGCTGCACAAATGGCATCTAATGGTAACCTTGCTTGAAAGGCTGTTGAGGTTGATAGTGCCCTGGTTGAATGAGCCTTAGGTTTTGAAGGAAGTTGTTTGTGTCTCAACTCGTAAACAAAGGTAATGATGGATGCTAACCATCTGGAAAGAGTTACCTTTGATACTGGAAGTCCTTTCTTTCCTTCAGCATAAGACAGGAAGAGCTGTTCTGACTTTCTGAATTGTTTTGTCCTGTCTTGATAGTACCGCAGTTGACGATGAACATCCAAGGAATGTAGTTTCTGTTCAGCCCTGTTTGAATAATTTGGGAAGAAAACAGGCAAGTCAATAGTATGGTTGAGATTTGATTCAGAAAAAAGTTTTGGTAGAAAGGAAGGATTCGTTCTGAGAGCTACCCTGTCTTTATGAAAAACCAAATAAGGGGGACGAACAGACAAGGCCTGAATTCTGTTCAGCCCTGTTTGAATAATTTGGGAAGAAAACAGGCACGTCAATAGTATGGTTGAGATTTGATTCAGAAGAAACTTTTGGTAGAAAGGAAGGATTCGTTCTGAGAGCTACCCTGTCTTTATGAAAAACCAAATAAGGGGGACGAACAGACAAGGCCTGAAGTTCCGACACCCTTCTGGCAGATGTTATAGCCACCAAAAACAGAGTTTTCCAAGAGAGGAGCGTGAGAGAACAAGAAGCTGCAGGCTCAAAGGGAGTTAGAATTAATGAAGTTAACACTAAATTTAAATCCCATTGTGGAGGAGGATCCTTAATGGGGGGTCTGAGCAAAAATATGCCCTTGAGGAAGGCTTTACAGAGTTTATGGGACATAATATTGGTTTCCGAGAGCCCTACATGAAAATTGGCAATGGCCGTTAGTTGTAGTCTGATGGTGGCCGACGACGACCCTGAATGAAAGAGCTCTGCCAGAAAATCCAGAACTTTATGAATTGGTGCATTAAAGGGATCTAAAGACCTAGCTTCTGCCCAGAACAAAAAACGCTTCCAATTACTTGCATAAGTCTTCCTAGTATTGGATTTATGGGAGGCAAGAATGATATCACGGACAGGAAGAGAAATAAAGGGAAGCCTGGCTATGGTTGGAAGTGGAGCAACCAAGCTGTGAGGTTGAGGGACTGAAGAGACTGGTGCAGCTTGTCCATCAGATGGGTCAAAAGGTCTGGAAAAGGTTCCAGATGCCAGGGCTGTTCCAGTAGATAATGATGCAGGAACGGAAACCATACTTGTCGAGGCCAGTACGGAGCAATGAGGATCATTTTGGATCTCAATGCGGTTGCTTTCTGAATTAACTGTGGAATCAACGGAAAAGGGGGAAAAGCATATAGAAGACCCAGAGGCCAATTGTGGACTAGAGCGTCTCTGGGGAAGGGGGGGTGGCCTGGTAGGGGGAAGAGAGTGAAGAAGTCGAGGCACTTGCTGTTTTGAGGTGTTGCGAAAAGGTCGCAACAAGGCTGGCCCCACTTCTGGAAAATTCTCTCCGCTACCACTTGATTTAGAGACCACTCGTGAGGCATGAAAATTGTTCTGCTCAGTCTGTCCGCTATGACGTTCGACCTCCCAGGGATGTGCGTTGCTATCAGAAACCGTTGAGAGGAGATCACCCACTGCCAAAGTCTGAGTGCTTCTCGACATAGGGGGTAGGACTTTGTTCCGCCCTGCTTGTTTATGTACCACACGACGGACATATTGTCCGTTTGAACTGCTATAGTCCCCGTGGGAAGAGAGTCCTGAAGGGCTTGCAACGATAAAAGCACTGTTCTCATCTCTAGGACATTTATGTGCAGGTGGCATTTTAATTGTTGCCATGTGCCCTGGACAGTCCTGCCCTGATAGTGACCCCCCCCCCCACCCGATCAGAATGGCATCCGTTGTCACCGTGGCAACTGGAGGGGGAAGAACAAAGGGTCTGCCCTGAAGGAGACCATCCACCAGGAGAGGTGTTTCTTGCAAGTTGGGGTTATCAAAATGTTGTGAGTCATTGGGAGCTGTTGAAAGGACCACTGAGAAAAGAGCATCCACTGGAGAATTCTCATGTGAAAGCGGGCCAGGGGGAGCAGGACAATCGCCGCTGCCATGAGGCCTAATGTTTTCAGTACTAACTTGACTTGAATTCTGTTGGACTGAAACAGAAACTGAACATTCCGCCGTATGTCTGTCACTCTCTGAGGTGGTAATGTTGCAGACATTTCTGTGGTGTTTAACACGGTGCCTATGAAGTTTAGACATTGACAAGGCAACAAGGAGGATTTTGCGAAATTTATGGAAATACCTAGTTTGTTGCAAATGCGAATGGTGTAATCCCTGGCTATGATAAGATGCTGCTTGGTGGTAGCGGTAATGAGCCAGTCTAAATATGGAAACACCTGTAATCCTTTTTGTCTCAGGTGAGCCGTGACCACTGCCAAACATTTGATGAACACCCGGAGGGCTGTGGTGAGACCAAAGGGCAGGGCTCTAAATTGGTAATGACTGGCTCCCAGCCGGAAGCGGAGGAACCTCCTGGAGCGCCTGTGTATCTTTACATGATAGTAGGCATCCTGAAGGTCTAACGAGCACATCCAGTTGTCTTTGCCCAAGAAGGGCAGAATGGTCTGCAGCGTTACCATCTGAAATTTTGTCTTCTGCACAGACTTGTTCAGTCTGCTGAGGTCCAAAATGGGTCTCCAGTCTCCTGTCTTTTTTGGTACCAAAAAGAACCTGGAGTAAATTCCGGATCCTAGCTAGTCTGCTGGGACTGCCTGGATGACTCTTTTTTCTAACAGCTTTTTTATCTCTAGCTGTGCCTGACCCCTTTGCCCGGGTGGTACGTCTGGGAGGGGTCTCGGCGGTTGGATCGGGGGGGAAATGAAGGGGATTTTGTAACCCTCGGATATGATCGACTGTGCCCATTTGTCTTGAGAGAGGGATTGCCACGCTTCCGGGTACAGAGATAATCTTCCCCCGACTGCCTCCAAAGGTGGACAGTCGGGCAGCTTCTCAGGGATGCTGACAGGGTTGGTCAGGGAAGGATTCCCTGGAACCCTGGTTCTGTGGACCCCCTCTGCCCCTGGGGCGGCGTCTATTATTGTTCCTTTAGGGTATGGTCTAGATGGTGTGGAAAAGTGGACTCCCACGGCAGAGAGAGTCTTACCATCTTGCTCGCACCTGGTGAGGGTATTCTTCACCTGAGGTCCAAACAACTCAACCATCAAAGGGGGTATTGGTGAAGGACGCCTTGAAGGGATCAGCAAAATTACAGAGTCGCATCCAGGCATGACGTCTTAATGCAACACCTGTGCCTGCGGTCCTACTTGCTTCATCAGCTGCATAAGAGATAAGCCGCATGGAGGAGTTGGCAATGGAATTCAGGGTAGCCAGCTGGGAGTTAATCTTGTCCTGATTAGCCGCAGCAGAAGGATCCTGTATGGTTTCACCCAGTTCTTTGAGCAAATCTCTCTGAAGGCGGGTGAAATGACATAAATAGTTCAGCGACCACATGGCAAAGGTCGCTGAAGCAAATGTCTGCTTACCGTACCTATCCATAGTCCTGGACTCTCTATTAGGAGGATGAACAGGTACAGAAGGATCAGCTAATTCCTTCTTAGTGGCGGCTGCTGCCACCATAGCATCTACCGAGACACCTTTGGTCAGAAATGGTTTGTCTACCTGAGCAGAAATAAATTTAGAAGGCCTCCTAGGGGTAGGTTCCATAGACTCAGGAGTTGCCCATGCCTTTCTGGCCACTACGTCCATCAGTGGGTCGAAAGGAGGGGACACCCAGGAGGTGGAAGGGCGAGACCCAAAAGCGTCAAGATAAACCGGCTCGTCCTCGGAGGGTTTGAGGGTGGACCAATTCCCCCTCTGTTTCAGGATCTCTAGGATGTCTGAAAAGAAGACATCCTCAGAGGGGGATCTCGGGGAACCCTCAGACTCATCCAAGTCGGTGTCCGAAGTGAGAGACTCGGGGGATTCTACGTGCTTCCTCTTGCACTTTCTTTTCCTAGGGGGTTCCCCTGAAGTTTCAGGGGAGGCCTCGGACGAGGAAGAGACACCCAAAGTGGGTACCCTACGCTTTGGATCTCTGCTATCAGTTGCAAGAGGATGACCAGAGACCGCAACAGGCACTGTAGAGGGAGGAGCTGAAGGAACCAACCATGGAGCGGACACCGGATCCAGCACGCTCCTCATCACCTCAAAAGCTCCCCTATCAGGCACCGAAGACAGTCCAGACTCCGAAGATACCAGGACCGCCCCCGTCACAGACAGAGAAGGCTCCGAAAATGATGTCGGGGCCGAACTAACCAGAGCCGATGCTCCGAGAGGGAGAACGGGGTTAGACAAGGGTCCGATGCCACTCGCCCCCTTGGAGCCGACGATGGAGTCCCAGCGCCCGGACCTCTCCACGGATGGCACCAATGAAGAGGTCAGAGCCAACGACGCTGGGGCCAAAGGTGGTAGTATCGGCTCCGATGTGGGCAAGGTCCCGGCTCCGACAAACTCTGGCTCCGAGCTCAACTGAAGAGTCAGAGGAGGAATCGAAAGTGGCACCGAGGGAGCCACAGTCTGGTGAGATGGGCTTTGAAGTATTTGGGCCAGTGCCTGAGACTTCAGGAGTCTACTGACCACCCTCTCAATGTCATGGTCGGACAGCCTGGAAGACCTGGAAGAATGAGTCCTATGACTCCGCTCCGACAGTAAGGGCGATCCTGGAGCCGATCGAATGGACTCTACTGAGGGCGATCTAGAGCGCTTGCGCGCTGTCGGCTCCGATACGGGTTTCGGAGCGGGCAAAGTCTTGCTCGCATCGGATCCGACTGGAGCCAATGTCGGAGCACTTTCTGTTCTGCCAGCCGTCGACTCAGAAGCTGGAGCCGAGGGTTTGGCAGGCTTGGACGACTTACCCGAGCCAGACTTGGACGGGGAGTCATCGGGCTTCAATAAGCCCCTCAAAATTAGCTTATTACGGCGCTCCTGCAGGACTCTGACTAAATCCGTGACAAACGGAACAAGAGTCCTGCAGGTGCAAGGGTCCCAGGCAATAAACGCAAGAAGTGTGACCGTCTGTCAGACATCTTCTGACAGCACGAGTCACACTTCTTGAATCCTGAGACTTTAGTGTCTTTGGACATTACAGCGGACACTAATAAGCTAATACAGTCAGCACACACAACTCACACTCAACGTTCACACAAGGGGAGAAGTTAAAGGGCTGACTGGGAGAAACACACACACACACACACACACACACACACACACACACACACACACACACACACACACACACACTAAAAAGGGAAAACTGTAGTAAAACTAAAGCCCAAAGGCCCGTTTATAAATTTAACTAAAGGAGGGGGGAAGGGCTTAACGAAAAAAGTACAGTTTTGTACCTACCACAAATGTAGATGTTCGAGTGCTCATACAGCTGCAGTCATAACAGATGGGTTATCCTGCCGTCAGGCGGGTCCTCGGTCGGCCGAATTCTAAAGTCTAGGTCCAGCGTCGGTTGTCGTCGCTTCTTTCCTGACGTCAGTGCGGCAGGGGTATAAAAGTGGCAGCCGACGCCATATTCTTCAGTTTTTCTTGCCCCAGATGTCAGGTGCCCCCAGAAGGTAGGCAAACAATGTTATGCAAAGATGCAATGTTGATAAATCAAAAACACCATAAAAGAATACCCCAAAAAGGTTATATGAAAAGTGTTTGTCATAAGGCCTGTCCTAAGAGGGGATGGAGGGAGGGAAACCTGGACTGCAGCTGTATGAGCACTCGAACATCTACATTTATGGTAGGTACAAAACTGTACTATGTTCATCGTGCATACAGCTGCAGTCATAACAGATGGGTCGAATCCCAAAGCTAAGTAAGGGTGGTAGGCACTAAGTGGAACTAGGAGGGGCTAGGATGCCCTGCAGGACTGCTGTGGCAAAGCCCGCTCTAGATTTTGAGTATAGTGGGAGGTGATGGTGCTTGGAGAAAGTGTGCACTGAACTCCAGGTGGCTGCTTCCAAAATGTCCTTGGTAGGGACCCCCCTGAGGAAGGCTGCAGAGGTAGCTGTGGCTCTGGTGGAGTGGGATCTGATGCATGCAGGCACAGTTTTTCCATGAAATGAGTAACAAAAGCATATGCAGTGGGCTATCCACTTTGAAATTGTCTGTTTGGAAATAGCCTTTCCCTGAGCACCGCCGCATAGGACACACAGAGTTGCTCAGATTTCCTGAATGGCTTTGTTCTGTCCAAATAGTAACTAAATTGTCTGTGAATGTCCAAGGAATGTAGTAGTCTTTCTCCTTTGTTTTGTGGATTAGGATAAAAGGTAGGTAAGTGGACAGTGATTCAAAGCTACACTGGATACTACCTTTGGCATAAAGGTAGGGTTGGGTTCGTAAGGAAACTCTGTCCTGATGGAGAATGATGAATGGTTGCACAGCCATGAGGACCTGTAGCTCCGAAACCCTGCGTGCTGAGGTGATAGCCAGAAGAAAGGCTGTTTTCCATGACAAGTACTGTAACTCTGTTGAAGAAGCTGGCTCGAAGGGAGGAAGGGTCAGCTTTTCCAATACGAAGTTGAGGTCCCAAGCAGGGACTGGTTTCCTTGGGGGTTTTATATTCTTTGCCCCTCTAAGGAACTGCCTTAAGAGAGGGTGAGAGAATAAAGGAGGATCTGTGTTGTATTGTGCAGAAATGGCTGAAGCGTGGATCTTGATGGAGGAGAAGGAAAGTCCATTGTTTAACATCTCAGCTAGGTACTGTAAAATTTGAGGTATATTTATTACCCAAGGATTCTGTCCCTTTTCTTGATTCCAGGCACAAAATCGCTTCCATTTGGCGGAGTAGGCCTTTCTAGTAGAGGGTCTTCTGGCCTCCAAGATGACATCCTGCACCTCCTTGGAGAGGAGAAACTGTTGGGAAATCAAGGAATTCTCCATGCAGCTAGATTTAGAGTTTTGAGATTGCTGTGAAGGGTTTTGTAGTTGTGCTGGGACAACAGAAGAGGGACTTAGAGGTAGGATCCATGGTGGGGAATGTGTCAGGCTCTTCAGGAGCGGATACCAGTGTTGTCTTGGCCAGTCTGGAGCAATGAGAATCATTTTCGGCCTCTCTGCTCTGGCTTTTAATGGAACTTTGGGCAGCAGAGGAAGAGGCGGGGAAGGCAAAGACTGTCAATGCTGCCCAATTGAAGGAAAGTGCGTCCACTTTCCAGGCCTGTGGATGATAGGTCCTTGAACAAAATTTTTTTCAACTGGCAATTTCTGTGGGTAGCAAAGAGATCTATGTCTGGCTGTTCCCATGCCTGAGTTATCTTTGTGAAAACTTGAGGATGCAACTTTCATTCGTGCGGATCTGTCATATTTCTGCTTAGGTTGTCTGCCAGTGTGTTTTCCTTCCCTGGCAGGAATTGTGCCTGTAGTTGAATTTGCAATTCTAGTGCTGTGTTCCATAGGGTCATGGCTTGCCTGCACAGGGGGTATGAATGAGTTCCCCCCTGTTTGTTTATGTACCGCATCACTGTGGTGTTGTCTGTCCTTATCAATAGCTGGCCTGGATGCAGTAGGTCTTTGAAGGTCATAATAGCCTTTTGCACGGCTAGCATTTCCTTTTGGTTGATGTGAAGGTGCTTCTCTTTTCGGGTCCATTTTCCCTGAATGCACTGATCTGTCATGTGTGCTCCCCAGGCATAGTCTGAGGCGTCTGTTGTGATGATTTGAGTTGCTTGAGGTACACAGAAAGGAAGACCTGTGTTTCTTTGGCAAGCTTGAGTCCACCACAAAAATTCCTTTTGAAGGCATGGAATGAGTGGTATAATTGCTTCCAAGCTGTGGCTGTGTTGAGACCATAAGTTTTTCAGGTACCAATGAAGTTTCCTCATATGCAGCTTTGCACATGGGATTAGTAGTATGCAAGATGCCATGAATCCCAGAGCCTGCAGGACTTTCCTTGCAGTTAGCCTGGTGTAAGTTGCCATTTTTCTGAAGTATTGAGACAGTTGCCCTTGCTTGTCTGGCGTGAGGTAGGCCATCTGGGTGGTTGTATCCAAGCTGGCACCCAGGAAAATTATTTGTTGAGAGGGTATTAGTTTTGATTTCTTTTTGTTGACTGTGTATCCCAGGAACTTCAACAGTTTTATTACAAATGCCAGGTGCTGCAGTAGTATGTCCTTGCTGTCCGCTTGGATCAGGCAGTCGTCTAGATATGGGTAGATTTGTATCCCTTGCAGTCTGCAGAAGGCGATTACTGATGCCAGGCATTTCGTAAACACTCTGGGCGCAGTAGATAAGCCAAAGGGCAATGCAGAGAATTGGTAATGGGTTGAACCTGCAAGAAATCTGAGGTATCTTCTGCAATCTTGTCTGACAGGGACATGCAGGTATGCCTCCTTGAGGTCCAATGTTACCAGCCAAGACTCCTTGCCCAGCATGGGAAGAAGCTGCTGTAATGTGAGCATCTTGAATTTTGGCACCTGTAGATATGTGTTTATGATGGATAGGTCTAAGATAGGTCTCCAATCTTTGTCTTTCCTTGGTACCAGGAATAGTTTGGAATAAAACCCTTGACCGTGTTCTTTTGCAGGTACCTCTTGAATTGCTTTCATGTCCATGAGAGCTGAAACTTGTTTTTGTGCCTCTGCCCTTCGATTTTGTGGCAGGTTTGGCATGTCTCATTTTTGAAAGGGTGTGAAAGTGGAACCTGTAGCCTCTGTCTATAATGTCCAGAATCCATTTGTCTTTTGTAACAATATGCCAGTTTTTTGAGAATAATGTCAGTTTTCCGCCCAATGGTGCTGCCATTAAAGCTTTGCTTGGCAGGTGTAGGGGGAAGTCATTGTGTCTGTTATCTAAAAGACTGTGATCTATCCTCTGCACCTCTTGGGGTTGGTGCATGCCACTGTCTGGCTCTGAAAGATCCTTGAGGTTGCCCTCTACCCCTTGGGCACCTGTATCTGCCCCTTTGAGGTCTGTCCGTGGCTGGAAAGGACCAATTTTTTGAAGGCCAATTTCTGCTGAAACGTGGAGGCTGTACCTGCAGGAAATCTTTCACTGTTTGCATTGATTTCGCTTTTTCCTCCATTTTCTTTAGCACCTCCTCAGCTTTAACACCAAACAATACATCTTTTTGAAGAGGTGCATCTAATAATTTAGCTTTGACATGATCTGGTAAGGTTTGCTCTTTGAGCCAAGCATGCCTACGATAACAGACCCGTAACAGCAGCTCTACATGAGGCCTCTAAAGCATCAAAACCACACTGCAAGGTATGTTTACCCACTTGCTCTGCACCATGCAACAAATCCTGCAACTCTTTTAAATCTGGTTGTTCTGGTTGTGTCATCTTGCTTTTCAGCTGAGATATCAAAAACTGTTAATACTTTAACATATGGAACTGACAGTTTAATGCCCTCATGGTTAAAGTGGCCAAGGTGTACATCTTTTTCCCCCACCTTTCTAAAGCTCTGGAATCTCTCTCTGAAGGTAATGGGTTTTTAGCAGTAGAGGCCTTAATTCCCTTGGGACCCTGTGAAATTGTTTCTGGGTCAGCAGTATGGCTTTTATATAGGAAATGGTGGGAATCAGGAACCCGGTAATACCAGTCTGGTTTAACAGGAGCTGGAGGCAAAGAATCTGGATTAAAGCTGGCTTCTGTGTACACATCATCCAATATATCTAAAACAGGAGGGATAGCCAGAGGCCTATGCTGGGGGAGAAGAAATTCCCTGAGCCTTTTCTTGGAGTCTGAGTAATCTTGGCCTTCCCAATGAAAGTGTTCCCTCAATGTATGCAGGGTTTCCCCAAAACAGAAGTCCTCAGGGGGGGGGGAGACCGAGGGAATAGACTCCTCTGCATCAGAGTCTTTGAATGGAGAATAGGCATAATCCTGGTCCTCAGATAGTTCTAAGGTAATAGAAGCTTGATCTGAGGAAGGGTAGTCTTCCTCTAATCTGGGCCTTTTGTCAGAGGGGGGTTGAGAACCCCTGATAAGAGTAATCAAATCCTCAGCCATTTTATGCATCTGTTTTTTAGGCATGGTGCCTTGAGAGGGGGTCTGAGGAACCTGTTTTTTGGTTTTCATGGCTGCTTTAGATTTAGTGAAGGCTTTAATAGAGAAGGAGGAAGGCCTGAAGACCCCTTGAGAAATGGCAGGCCTGTCTAAATTCTGAGTTTCCCCGCCAGGAGTGGCGTCGGGATCTGTAGTAGGAATGGGGGCTGAGGAGCTTGCGACCTCGGGTACTGAAGACACTGGTAATGCATTGTCATCGGTAGTCAGGGGCTGCGTAGGTGCCTCGCTGAGTACCGGAGAACCGGTAGTCAGCCTTAGCGTGGTTTCAGTAGGTGGTGCGGACCTTGTATGTCGGTCCTTATCTTTGCGTTTTTTGCTCAAAACTGGAGTCGGAGTATCCGATGGCATAATATAATTAACTTTTTTGCTGAAAAAGTGAAGGGCGAACTCCGCCCGACGCTTAATAGTGCGTTTATTGAATCTAGCACAGAAACGGCAGGCCGAGACGCCGTGGTCTAGACCTAAGCAAGGTATACAGAAAGAGTGGAAATCCTTATGCGGTATTTGCTTCCCACAAGAAATGCAATTAACTTTGTCTGACATCGGTCTGAGGCAAGAAAAGTTTCCCCAACGGGGTACTTAGCTTTCAAGAAGACTTCGGCTAAAATACTTTCGTAAATCTCAGGAGCTGGCCGACCGGCACTTGCGAACTGCTTCTGCTTCGGGCACCGCTCAGCAAGAAAGACTGAAGAATATGGCGTCGGCTGCCTCTTTTATACCCCTGCCGCACTGACGTCAGGGAAGAAGCGACGACAACCGATGCCGGACCTAGACTTTGGAATTCGGCCGACCGAGGACCCGCCTGACAGCAGGATAACCCATCTGTTATGACTGCAGCTGTATGCACGATGAACATCTGCTAATAAGATTTAAGGTAAGATAATATGAAAAGATAGGGAAAACTAACCTTAAATTTGAAGAAATCTACACGAAATATTTTACACTGACCTGAGCCGGTAAAAACGCAACCTCGCAGCGAAGCAGCAAACGAGATCTGGGGAGTTAGCGCATGGTATTGTGGGATATAGGGCTGCCTCGAGCCGGTAAAAATAGCTCTAGAGCTATAGTATAGGCAGAGTCGGAGCCGATAACCCATCCAGCAAGAATGAAGGCTAGAATGACAACTTAACATCAGTGTTTAAAGTATATAAAGCACACAATGCTGGTTTTTCATTCAGTGACATTTTTACTGAGTGCATCAGTATCATCATCTGTCTAGCTGTGTTATAAGAATTGAAATAACTCTGAAAGAATTAACTGTTTGGCAAGAATTTGTTCTGAGACAAAGTAAAACAGATACAGTAGTATGGAGTTTGTCTGGTCAATTTTGGAAATTTGACACTGTGTTCAAACATATATTTCAGTACCCTAACCTATATGGGTAGAGTACCTCGGCTGAAGGAAGACAAGGATAAATAAAAGGAGGAATCCAATAAACAGACTCCAGAAGCCTCTCAAGACTGGTCCTAGCAAAGACTGTTTTGGACCAAGAAAAAGAATCCACCTTGTAGTGCTGTGAAAAACATGTGCACAGAGGACCATATTAATGCTTCTAAGACACCTCTAGAGTCCATTCCTCTACAAAACGCCACAAAAGAAGCCAAAGCCCTTGGGAAATGGGCTACAACTCTGCCTTAACTGCCTTATTATGGACAGTATAACAAGGCAACAGCATGAGATAACCACCTGGAAAAAGTCTGTTGGTTGTCCTTTCCTCTTATCCTCATAGAACTGATCAGCTCTCTTGAAGGTTCGAGTTTTGTCTAGGTGGTATCTGAGCTACCTATGGACATCTATAATACCAATAAATCCTTCCTCCTTTTTTCTGCAGTTACATCCTACTAACACCTCTAGGCATCAAATTGTCCTTGTTCATACTGGCATTAATAATTTCCAAAGCATGTTACATAGTAAGCATTAAAATATATCATCTTAAAGCTTACATGATGACAAACACAAATGTGTTGACATTTAACCTCTGTCTAGTGCAGGTAAACAGATACATAGTTGTTCATATAATATTTATTTATATTGTCATAAATTTTACTCTTTTCTAAATATCCTGAAAACCAAGCAGCACAGACAGAACTGCTTAGCCTTGTGTAAAAGCTGTCAGATGGATGAACAAAGTGCTAACAGTACATGTGCAACTTCAATGGTTGCTGAGATATTGTAAATTGTTTACAAAATATTACAAACTTAATAGTTACTACATTTAATGCGACTTATAAAATATAGTTTGAAATCTAGAACCCAAAGAATACTACCGTTATAAAATTAATTTGTGCTGAAGAAAGTCTGCCATTTGCACTTCTTTAGTAACATCCATTTTTCCAGAGATTTGTACATTTGTTTGATATGTGAGGACAATTTGATTCCATCAAAAACTGTTCGCTCCACCCACTGCAAGTTACAGTTCAAACTTCCAGAGCTCCATTGGAGGGAATGAACGAAAACAGGGAGATTAACAGTCTAGATGAAAGTAAAATTTTAGCCATACTTCATGCATCAAGGTAGGATTTGTTCTCAAATAAACCCTGCCTCTATGGCAAACAAGGTAGAGCTGATCACTTGTTTGTAACTTACATATTCTCCTAGCAGATGTCACAGCAATGAGTAAAACAGTCTTGCAAGTTAAGAACCTCAAGTCAGTCTCATGAGCTGGTTTAAATGGAAACTGAGCAAGCTTCTCTAGCGCAAAAGTTCAGATCCCAAGGAAGTACCACCTGTTTCTTACGTGGACAAGTATGCAAAAACTATTTAAACTTGGGCATAATTATAAAAAAGTGCATCCAAGGGCAGACAAGCATAAATGGCTGACAAATGAACCTTGACAGGGGGAATATGAAAGGCCATTGGTCAATAACTCATACAAATCAAGAACCAGAGACAGCCAGGCCTGAAAAGGATCCTAGTCCTTTTACTTATCCACTAGAAAATCTTTTACACTTACCCATATATGATTTTCTAGTGGCAAGATTTTCCTCCCCTCCTTTAGTACCTACTGCACACCCAGAGGAAAAAAAAAAGAAAAAAAAAAAAAGATGCCTAAAGGTATTGAAATTCTATCATGCATACAGACAGTTGAAGAATTTTTATGCTGGGGTGTTGCAGATTCACTCAACCTCGTGTGACTAAATTCAGTCTGTGGGGAAACTCATGGTAATTCCCATTGGCGAAACTGAAAAGAGAGTACCACCATCGTCTTGGCCAAAAGGAAGTCACCACCAATAATTAACAGACTCCTGGATCTTTACAAAAATCCTGGCTATCAGTGGAAAAGGTGCAAAAGCATACAAGAACATTCTTATCCACAGGAAAGAGAAAGCATCTTTTTTTCCAGACCCATTTGCAGACAGTCCTGGAGCATAATTTCTTTTCTTTTCCATTCTGAAGGGAGACAACCAAATCTCCTCGAGTTATTCCACGTGTTCAGTTCAAATCTTGAAAATTCCAGAATGAAGTTTCCATTCATGGGGGTCTGTCCAGGTCCTGCTGAGCTCACCTGCAAATGAAGTTTTGCTCTGTATGTGCCTAAACAGTCGCACTGAGCTGAGCTGCTACCTTACAGGTTATCATAGCAAGTCTGCAAAGATCTGGTATCATATAACTGAGGTGTTGTCTGTGTATACCTGCAGAGTTCCTGGAGACCTGAAATGAGACAAGACCTTCAAAGCACTATTAAGTGCCGGCATCTCTCTTACAGTTATGGGCTTATCTGTCCACAGGATTCCCTTTTGCTTGTACTTACCCCTTTTGAAACCACTCTCCATGCCAAGTCTGAAGCATGTGTGGTAAATGAATTGAATGGTGTGGGAGGGAGGATGGAAGACCTGGATTGCTAGCTATTCAGTCTACCCCCATCAGTCGATTTCCATTTTACAAATTCCATGACTAGGATATGAAAGGACAAAGGTTGCAGTTACTGACTACAGATCAAACCATTGTATTTTTCTCATGTGTAGTCTAGCATGGGGAAGCATGAGATACAATGTATTCCAGAATTCTGAGAAACTTAATTGCAGTTGCCTGGTTTTGAGGGGGAAAACTCAAAAAGAACAGAAATAGGTCTACTTTGTCAAGAGGGAGAAACCCTCCCTCTCAACTTATATTTATAACCTCTCACCACAGGAACTTTTCTACAAGCCCTGAAACATGCTGACATTATACCTCTTCCTATGGTACCCATGCCTAAAACCCCAAGACTGTTGGCTTATCACCACTCTTTGTCCTCTCTCAACAAACTGAAAAAGTTCTTTATAAACAGCTGCATAAACAATAATAGATGTGGGCTATCAGCATGATTTCATGGTTGGCTTTAGCACAACTGCCACTATACACTCAGCATCTGACACCATCTATTGCAACCTAAATGACAGTTGCCTGACCGGCTGTATATTTGTGGACATGATCCATGCCTTTGAAACTGGTGACTACAAAATTCTACTTGCCAAGCTACAAAAACTCAACTTGGGCGAAAAATGTCATGGCCCAGTTCCATAGCTACATTGACAGCAGTCCTTTTCCAGTTTACCTGAAGCCATCTACTAATGCAACACTAAAATAGGTGTTCCCCTAGGCTTTGTTCTAGATATATTGCTGGTTTCTATATTCATTTATGATATTACTATGACTTACTTGAATCTAACCTTACTGTCCAAACACATTCTATTACTCCAGGCAAACACACGCCCCCCAGTTCTGCAATCTCAGCTCCAGCAATCCCTCTCTGATGCTGATCTATGATCTGAACAAAGAAAACTTCAAATTAACCACAAAAAAGTGTTATGCATTTTTCCTCCCCTCACAAAGCCTCAACTTCCTGTCATTACTATCTCGGACAACGACAGTATTACTTTTGTAAAACAGTACAAATACTTAGGCCCAAACCTTTAACCTATGTTGAGCTTTATTAATAATAATTTCAGTGGGGATTCTAAAAGTTCTCTTACAACAAACTCTGCTACAGAATATCACATCTACTTCACACTGCATGTAAAGCACTGGCCAAAAATGCCCTTCCCTGTAAATTAGAATATTGCCTTCCTGTATATTCTTTACACTCTGTTTATAATAATCATACACACAAGTCACTGAGAATAAAACTGCCAGAACTGCGTTACTTGGTGATGCCAGGGTACACAACTGAAACCTTCCAAATGATCTAAATTGGCTACCCATTATAAAAGGTCCACTTATCTTCAATGCACCTTACTATTTAACATTCTAAATTAATGCTATTTCCCCCTCTGGAAAGAGGACTCCCTTAGGGAGTAGGCTTATTCTCTGATGGGAATTCCCAGGAGAACATAATGTCATACTGTCCCACGTTACTGGTGAAAAAAGCCTTTGCATTAACAGACCCAGATTGCTGAAACAAACTACCAGCTAAAAACTGGGCATCACAATAAACTTAATTTAAGTCAGTCCTTTCTGAGCACTACCTCAAGGAATTCATTTGTAAAGGCTTAAGGGATAATGGACGAACTCCTGGAAAGATTACAATAATAAAAATACTTAGTTTCTCAAATGTTTTCCTTTGCCATTTAACTGTTCTTACTCCTGTGTTCTCTTCTTACCCTCTAGGCCCATCTCTGTAAACCTATTTTTTTTTTTTTTTTTATACTCAAGTTTTGTTTTCCTCAACGAAATTACATTTTAAATGTTTAAGAAGAAATTTTATGTAGCTAAATTGTACTGGAACCCATGTAATCTGAAAATCTTAAGTAAATCTACTCCATTAGAAATGTATAAAAAACTGTACAACATTCTATTTTAATTATATAGTTTTTTTATAAATATGAACTTTCTAAACTTTTGCAACTATGTAAACTTCGCACACTATCATATCTTAACAGTATAACTTGTTTGCTTGCACTGTTTGTCTTAGGGTCCAGTTAGTGATTGAAAAGGGTCTCTTGAATAGTCCACCTATCCAGTTTCTAAATGTTAAGTAAATAAAAGAAAAGCTCTTCTAAGACAGAGTCTAACAAACATCCCAGGAAAATCATTCGGTGAGAAGGGATAAGAAAAGACTTCTGAAAGTTCATTTGAAATCTTAAACTCAATAGAAATTCCTGAACAGTTACTAAAGATGCACAACAGCTGGACAAAGTCTGCAAAGATAAGATGACTGTCTAAATATGGAAATACATAAATTCCTTGAAGTCGGCAGTGACTGGAAGATAGGCATATTGTGAATACCCTTGGTACAGTGGAGAGGCCAAGGTGTAAAATAGAGAACTGATGATATAAGCCAGATGCAGAAATCTTAACTACCAATAGGAATTTAATGACCGGCATCCTTTAGATCCAGCTTAGCCATGAAGTACAGGGTTTGAATCTTTCCACCTTCATTTTCCTACTATGTGACCTTAAGTAGTCACTTAAGTGCTCTGGAGCAATTGGAAATATGGGCTGGGTTCCACAATGGTCTACTGGACTGCATGACTGCATGCCTAGTAGATAGTACATTTGGGCAAGTTGCACTTACCATAACAGTAGATATTCAAATTCCTCATGGCTGCAGTAGGCTTTGGCTATTGGGGTTGTATTCTGCCCAGGATGCAACAACCAGCCAGTCTTCAAACTATTCTGGCACCCTCCCACACCTACACTCTGACTGCTGATCATCTTGGCCTTTGGGGGTTCAGAAGTCAGAGTGTAGACAACTTCAGGACTTTCTGGTGTTACAGAAAGAGTACATTTCCCCTCTTTATTTGGGCAAGAAAGATATAAACATTTAGCTTTTTGCCCCAACAATTAACTATATACAGTAGAAGGGCAAGGGAGGGCAAGTGGGGCTACTGCAGCAGTGAAGAATTTGAACATCTACTGTTATGACAAGTGCAAATTACACAACTGTATTATGCTCATAATTCTCACTGCTGCAGTAGCCTTTGGCTATTTAGCTTTATTACCAAAGCTTATCCAACCCAGGAAGAGAAAACGTAAGGGTCCAGGAGCCCCTGGGGAATAGTGCTAGTAAAGCCAGTCTATGACCTGGAAAAAGATTAAAGTATGCAATGCTATGTAAAAATATATACAAAGGACAATTTAACTGCCAACAGAGATCATCATTTTCCAATAAGTCATCAAAGAAGGCAAGGGTCTTTTACAATATGCCTTAACCCTCCCTACAAAATGTTCACCATGGTGTGAATATCAAGAGATATATAGTAAGGAACAACCAATTAGAATTGTCTGAATTGACACAGGTTGTCCTTTTCTAGTTCCATATTAGTCAAGGCCACAGCTGTACAGCTTTTTCAAAGGCTTAGTACTGACAAGATAATACCAGAGTTGCAAAAGCATGACCAGAGTTGCACAGAATCTATTCTCCTGTTCATTCAAATTCTGAAAAAAAATGAGGGCAATAGATGGCTAGATTCAAGGTACAGTCTGAAAGCAGTAAGGGCACATATATGGAGTATTTTTTCTCCTATATGCATAGAAAAGCAAAAAAGTTAACCTACCATGAACAGATGTAACGTAGATGCTCTCTTGCATATATCAGACCAATAAATTAGCTTGTCTACAAAAGAAATGATCCACAAACAGCTGGTTCAAATGTAGATAAAAATAATTAGGATCATTACTTTTTGCTGGGACAGTCAAGTATCACTTGAACAACAGGAGACCTTGCATATTAAAACAGCAGCTTGAGCAAAGTCCGAAATGAAGGAGGATTCAATGGGCAGATATTCTCAAATGGCTGACAAACACTCCTTGCCACAGGAGTAAACAGGCTACAAGACAGAAACTCACACAATGTCCGAGAAACAAAAGTGATAATTCTGGATAGGGTGCTGGTTATAAGTGAAGCAAAAACTAGAAAATCTTCTTCACTGATCCTCCAGACAGTAGGTTTTAAGTTGTTCGTGATTGGGGTCAACCACTCCCCCCCACACTGTTTTGTGTGAGTAGATCCAATCTATGAGGAAGCTTGTGGTAATTGCCCCTAGCCAGTTCCATAAGATACAAGAAATTATGCCCAGGCCAGCACAGAATCACCACAATAATTTTTTGGAGAGTCCTTCTGAATATTCAGAATGACCTTGGATATTAGTTGAAAGAGTAGAAATGCATACAAGAACATTCTAGACCACCAGAATGAAAATGCATCTGTTTTTCCAAGCCTGCCTACAAGGAGTCTTGGTGCACTTTACTAAGTTGCTTGCTTTGAGAGGAGGCAAACAGATCCATTTGAGGTGCTCTCCACAAGTGGGTCCATTTCTGGAAGACCCCCAACATTGAATTTCCATTTGTGAGAGTTTGTCCTGCTCAGCAGGTCTGACACTACATTTTGCTCAGTCAGTAAGATTATACTTATCTGTACAGCTAACTCCCAAACCATCACAGCCAGCCTGCAGAGGGGGTAAGACCTAGTGCCCCCCCTGTTTATGTACCACATCACTCTGGTATTGTCTGTAATCACCTGTAATGGTCCTGGGGACAACAGGTCATGAAGAGATTCTATAGCATGGATCACAGCTAATACCTCTAACAATTATATGCTTTGGTCTTTCAAAAATGTTTTACAGACCTTGTACCTTTACCCCCATAAAAACTGCTCTCCTGGCAAAAACTGGGGCATCTTATTGTCTCTACCAGTGCAGTTGGTTTCTGATAAAGCCTAAAAATATGGAATTTGAAAACCCCAGAAGATGAGAAAGTTTGGTCCATATATTTTTTTTTTAATTCAGAATTTTTCTCAACTTGGCAAGAGGAATCACGAGAATTATAGAAGCCATGAATTTTACAGTCCTGAGATATTCTGTAGCTGGTTGAAGTCTCAGATAGATTGGAAAGGATCAGGAAAGTATCCTGTGTAAGGAATGCCTCTGAAGAGACATATCTAGAGGGTAGTCTAAAAGCACAATTCTGTGTGATGGAGCCGAGGAAAAGCTCCAAGACACTGCCATAGACTGCTGTGAGGGGAAACGTTAATTTGTTTTAGCTTTCTTATAATTTCTATTGCTTCACTGCCTTTTTTATTTTGCATATTGTGCTGTATTCTCTTAATATTGTGTTTTACTTGTATTCTGCTTTCAATTGCATATTTAAAGTAGGAAAGAGATCGTAGCTGTCTCTCATGAGTCACACTGAAATTAAACATTTTCCTTACCCTCCCATGCTGGTGCTGTTGCATTTTTAAAATCAACTGTTTCTCTAGCTGCCTGCCCTTATATTAATTTGACCACACATTTCTTTCCCTCTCATCTTTCATTGGCTATTGTCAGTAAGCACATTATCATTTTGTGAAATCACACACCTTAAGCCAATGAAATTTAGCGGCCATCCCACTGTATCCATAGTGCTAGAATACTAACAGCCCTTCCCCTTAAAATCTATCTTGCTCTTTAAGGGGAGAGCCACTAATTTTTAGATGGCTAAAGCTTGAGCCCCCCCCCCCTCTTTTATATGTTTCCGCTTAGTACACACTGCAACCCTTAGAATATTAACCCATTTTTTCCCATCTTACCTTTAAGATATGCAACATCTAGTCCAAGACCACAATTTATTGGAAAGTCAACATTCTGCCTTCACAGTAGTCATCTTGGGATTAGCGCGTCTGTATTGCTCATGGTGAGAGAACGAGCATAAGGACATTATTTTCTGAAGACTGCTGATCACCAGAAAGCCTGATAACTGCTTAAGCACCAGCTTGGATTTGTACTTACATTTTACTTCTGATAGGAGAATGAGCAGAGGGCATTGATTCCTGACAGTTTCAAATTTGTTAATGTCTGTCTGTGTGGGACTTCTTGTTTAGTTTAGTTGCTACTCTAGGCATCTACCAGGAAAAAGGTTACAACAAGCCTACAGACCCCCTGCATCATTTCAGACAAGACTGTTAATCAAAGAGCCTGTGGCCTCTTCATCTTGGGATTGTTGCTACTGTTTTGCCTCTGGTGGGAAAGCAGCAACAAAGGGGCATTGTACCCCAGCAGCATGAGAATAGAGCTACATCTCATGGAGCATCTACCACTAAGCCTATAAGGCAAGTCAGCACACAATCCAACATTCTAGTCATTGGAGACTTCATCATGAGACACAGTGATGTCCCTCTCACCAGGCTGAGTAAGGAGAAAGTTAGGGTCAGTTGCTTATCAGGGGTTAAGATCCACCACATTATGCATGCATTCCGGTCAGTGGATCACAATTACCAATATGACTCAGTCATAGTCCATGTGGGAGTAAATGACGCAAGACGTACCTTACTAGACTATATGAAGAGAGACATAATGGAGCTCTCGGAATATGCGTCTCAGGCTGGTATGAGCATAGCACTGAGCAGCATTTTACTTTCTCCAAGGATGATGCCACAATATAAACAAATGAGGACCGACTTTAATAAATGGCTTAGTTGTTGGTGTCATTCTAAGGGAGTGCAATAACTGTCAGCATGGAAGGAGATGGTCAGCAGACAATGCTGCTTTGCCAGGGACAGTCTGCACCTCTCCCCTGTAGGCTTTCAAATATTAACTAAAACATAGTCTTCCCCAATAGCGGCTTTTTTAGGCAATGCCAAACTGAAAGTACGTCCGACACAGCAAATCAAAACCAAGAAAATCTAAAAGGTATTACTGCTCAATGCTAGGAGTCTAAACAAAAAAACTCCACTCCCTAGAAGCTCTCTCTACCCTAGAGAATTCTGATGTCTGTGCGGTAAACTGAGACATGGTTTAAAGCCACTGAGAGCACACCAACAGTGCAAGGTTATAAGGCCTTCCACACACTTAGGCCAGCTACTTTACAAGCAGGGACTAAAGGTGGTGTGTCTACATCAAAAATAAACATACTTTAAGGCTGGTCAAAAAGGTTAATGCTATGAGCTGCTCTATTTCTTCCTTGCAAGCTATAGGTCCCCCTCTATGACCCAGGAAACCCATAGCACGTATTTAAACTTATTAGAAACACTAACCATCCAACACAATACCATATTCATGGGAGACTTTAATTACCTCACTATTAACTGGGAATCCTTTACAACACCAAACACACAGGCAGAGATTCCTGGATTTTGTAAACAAACTCCCTGGACCAGATGGTCAATACACCAATGTGGGGTGCAGCCATACTGGATCCGGTCCTCACCAATATGGGAGAATGCTGCACATCTGCTACTGTAATGCCTTCCCTGGTAAGGTCAGACCACAAAGTGGTCTCCTTTGAAGTAAAAGAAAATTGGAATATTTGGGAACTATTCTAGGGCTAACCTCCTGCTATTAAGTGAGAACCTAACAACATTTCAAGCCCTATTAAACCCTGAGAACACTTCTGCCTATGCAGTACTGTTCACAGAAACCCTGTACAAGCATGTTAATAGCTGCATAGAGGCAGCTGCACCCACCAAGAAGTAGTACAGAACTAACTGAAAAAAACAAACCACCCTGGTGGAATCACAAAATCAATCGGCTGTATAACAGGAGGAAGAAAATCAAAATCATGGCAAAAATTACAAAGTGCAGTACCCAGCAGGATAAAAGTACTCTCAAACTAAAACAACTCAGAGGACAAAAAGTCTACCAAAGCCAAATTTGAGGCAAGTTTGATCTCCTAGGCCAAGGACAACCACAAAGCGTTCATTAGCTATGTCCGCAACCTCAAAGGCAATACACAATTGTGTGCAGAGCTCAATGTAAATAGAGCCACCTACACTGAGCCAGAAGATATAGCAAACCACTTGGCTGATAAATTCAGCTCCAGCTTTACTCCTCTATCCCCTCTCAACCTTCCCTCAGGAAATATCAAATATAACTCGCCCTACTATCACTAGAGAACAGGTCCTTAATGTTCTCTATAAGACCAAGAACACTGCGTCAAAGGGCCCAGACAATATTCCAGGATGCCTTCTAAATAGCATGAAACATGACCTATCCAGGGCCTCCGGAATTACTATTTAACTGTAGCCTCCAAACAGGCTTCTTGCCTCATGAATGGAGAAAGGCAACAGTCATCCCTCTGCACCAAGGTTGGCCATCTACAAACCCTGGAAACTACAGACCCACAAGTCTCACTAGTCTTATATGTAAAGCCGTGAAAAGACTCCTCACGGTAACCCTCCAGATACTGGACCCAACCCAGTTTGGTTTCGTCAAGGGCAGATTATGCCTACTCAACCTGGTGGACTTCGAGAAGGTCACCAAAGCAATGAGGGCAAAATGATTCATACTGCCTACCTTGACCTGGCCAAAGCATTTGACACAATACCCCACTCAGGCATTGTTGACAAACTCAAAAGGTTAGGTACAAACCCGTATCATCTGGTGGATAGCCAAACTGGCTCACAGACAGAACCCAGGAAATTAGAATTATGGACTCCACCTCCACAAAGAGGCCAGTCACAAGTGGAATCCCTCAGGGATCAGTCCTTGGACCGCTCCTTTTTGGCATTTACTTCTCAGAAATTAAGGTCAATGCCAGTGGTCTCTGGTTGACTAAATCTGCAGATGACTGCAAATTAGGAGCAGTCATTGTATCTCACATTGACACAAATGTTCTCCATGAGGGGCTGACAGACAAACAATTGGTGTCAGAGCCATGAGCTAAAACTAAATGCCAAAAAATGCATAATAGTATCCCTTGGGAAGTCATCCATCCCTGGTAACTATCATATTGACAACACACCCCTTAGAGTTGACCCAGTAGTCAGGGACTTGAAGACATACATAGATAGTAATCTAGGCTTTACTCATCACTTGTCTACAGTGGTGAGGAAATCACTTTATGTTACACAACTTACAAAGGTATGGCAAAGTCCAAGGAAGCCATTGTTCCACTGTATTTGGCATTCATCAGACTTATCACGGAGTACAACAATGCCTCCTTTGGTATGTACCTGACCAGATATATCCAACAACTGGAACATCCACAGAGGTTCCTCACTAAAAGAATACAGAGCGTAATTAATATGTCCTATGCAGACTGCTTCAAGGCCCTATCTCTGTATTCTGTCTCCTACAGGCTTTTGAGGGGAGACCTATGCCTGGCATACAGGGCAATGTCAGATCTCACTCTGATGGACTGCCTGCATATCCAGAAAACAAACACCAGGATTAACCATTCTAAAGACTTAAACCTTGTCTGTGATATAAACAGGACCTGCTGGAGAGACAGGTATGTATCCCAGAGAGTACCCCATCTATGGAACAGGTTTCCCACCCATGTGAAGCAGAGTTTCTCCCTAACCTAATTAAAGTGCAACTTACACAACTGGATGGGAAACCGGAAATTCACTGGCATGTACGTCTTTAATGCACACAGGTAACCTGTAAATGGTTCATCTCCCAGGTCCATGCTTACACTTATCAAGGGTATCAGAACTTGCCAGAGACTTGGGATGCATGGCTAGACTTAAAAATGCCCTTGTGGTCATTAGCCTAGTAAACGCTTATGAACCTATAATGCTGTGTTAACACCAGCACTATTGTTGACAGATTTGATTAATTACTTTCAGTAAGTACTGCTTAATTAGTTATTGTCTCTAATCCAACTTCAGAATAATTGCCCTAAAAACTTATCCAAAAATCATGCTTTTATAGTTTTCCCCTCAAGTGTTTGGCAGTGCTCCGCATAGACAGACACCTTGAGTTGACATTTTTCTTGTAGAAGCACCATTGAAATTTCACCAATACTAAGTTGCATATAGAGCAACTAGTTTGCAGCGACAAGTGCTGCCTCCAGAGTTGCAAACCAGGTACTCTGGACATTACCTTACATTCTCACTATAACAGTCTAATCAATAAAAAGGGCCTGTTGCCATGGATATGAACTTTCCCATTATCGCCATCACCAGCTTGGTGGATATGGGTATCCTGAGGGAATGCAGAAATTGCCTCATAGTTACTGAAAAACAGCTAAATCTCAAACAGATAAGGTATGTGACAGATGTATTTACAAAATATCACTGGAGGCAAAGCTATCACATAAAAGCACTCATGTCACTCAGGTTGTAAGTAGTGCCCACGCTGCACCCATCACACACAGTTTAAAGCTGACACACAGACCCTCATATGTGGAGGCAATTAAATGCAACCTTCCTAAACCCAAAATACCTACATGAAGTACACATATCAAATACCCTCGGCAGCCCAGAGTGCACCCTTTCAAAACCATGCCCATAGCAACACACAGCCACATCTCATGGAGCCTGTACAAGACAAGCCACCACAAAATCCAACATTCGTGTCATTGGGCACTCCACTATGAGACACACTGATGTCCTTATCAAGCTGAGTAAGGAGAAAGTCACTGCCAGTTGACTGTCAGGGGCCAGGACCCTCCACATTATGCACAGACTCAGGTTATTGGACCACAAGTACCAGTATGACTTGGTCATGTTCCATGTGGGTTGTAAATGACCTAAGACGTACCTCCCCTGACTATATGAAAAGAGACATCACTGAGATCTTGGAATGTGAGCCCCAGACTGGTATGAGCCTAGCACTGAGCAGCATTTTACCTTCTCCAAGATGATGCCACAATACGAACAAAAGATGACTGACTTTAATAATTGGTTTAAGTTCTGGTGTCTAAGGGGGTGCAATATTTTTCAGCACAGAAAGGCCACACTGCTTTGCCAGGGATGGTCTGCATCTCTCCATTCTAGGCTTTCAAATATTAGTTAAAACACTGTCCTCCCCACACAGTGCCTTTTTAGGCAATGCCAAACTGAAAGCACTTCCAATGTAGTAAATCAAAACAAAGAAAATGTAAAGGTATTACTGCTCAATGCTAAAAGTCTAAACAAGAAACTTCATTCCCTACAAGCTCTCCTCACCCTAGAAAATGGTGATCTCTGTGCAGCCACTGAGACATGCTTTAAAGCTGTGGAGATCACACTAGCAGTGCAAGGTGATAATGCATTCCATGCATTTAGACTAGCTGCTACACAGACAAGGACTAAAGGTGGAGGTGTCTCGAATTACAACAAAAACAAACATACCTAAGGTTGGTCAAACATGGCAATACACTTGAGCTTCTCCACATTCAAATCACCATAGGCAAAATCCCATACCACATTCTTGCAAGCTCTAGGACTCAAGAAACCCACAACACGTATTTAAGCTTATAGGAAATCCTAATCCAACCCATTACCATATTCAAAGACTGATTTCAATTACTCTATTATGGATCATATACAACACCAAACATGCAGGCAAAGTTCGCTGGATTTTGAAAAAAAGCTCCCCGGACCAGATTGCCAATAAGCCAACTGGGGGCATAAACATACTGGATCTGGGTCCTCACTAATATGGGAGAGTAGTGCACATCGCCTAAGCATAATGACTTATTTGGTAAGGTCAGACCACACAACTGTCTTTGAACTAAAAAAAAGAACCCGGAACCGCAGCTAACCCTGGAATGTTCAGAACTACTCCAAGGCTAACTTCCTACTATGTGACAACCTGGCAAAATTTCAAGCTCCCATAAACCATGAGAACACTGCTGGCTATGTAGAACTGCTCACAGAAACCGTATAGAAATATGTTCAAAGCTGCATAGAGGCAGCCACCCACCGGAAATAAGTACATAAATAACTCAAAAAAACAAGCCACCTTGGTGGAATCACATCATCAAAAGGCTATAACAGAAGAAAGAAAAGCATAGCAAAAAATTAGGAAGTGTACCACCCAGAGGATAAAACCACTCTCAAACTAAACAACTCCGAGGATAAATTAAGTCTATCAAACTCATATTTGAGGAAAATCTGGCCTCCCAGGCAAAGGACAACCACAAAGCATTATTTAACTATGTCTGCAACTTCAAAGGCAATATACAATACAGTGTGTAGCCTTCATTGTTAATGGAGCTAATTATACTGAGCCAGAATATATAGCAAACCTACTGGCAGACAAATTCAGTTTTAACTTATCATTAAGGAACAGGTCCTTAATGCTGTAATCGATAGGCCCACACAATATCCCAGAATACCCTCAAAATAGCATGAAACATGAACTATCAGGTCCTGTGGAATTATTTAACTGTAGCCTCCAAACACACTTTGGGCCTCATGAATGTAGAACAGCAAGAGTCATCCCCTTTGCACGAACATGAACTATCTACAGACCCGCAAGTCTCACTAATCTCATATGTGAAGCCATGGAATGAATCATCATGAAAATGATGACATAGCAAACCTCCAAACACTGGACCCAACAATTTGGTTTTCTCAAGGGCAGGTCATGCCTACTCAATCTGGAAGACTTCTATGAGAAGGTCACCAAAGCAATGGATGAGAACAAAATGGTTCAAACAGCCTTACCTTAACCTGGTCAAGGCATTTAGCATAACACCCCACTCGGACATGGTCGATAAACTCGAGAGGTTAGGTATAAACCCTCATGTCAACTGGTGGATAGACAGCCGGCTCACAGACAGGACCCACGAAGTTAGAATCAAGGAGTCCACTTCTACTAAGAGGCCAGTCACAAGCAGAGTCCCTCAGGGATAGGTCCTGAGAACACTCCTTTTTGGCATTTACTTCTCTGAAATAAAGGGCTTCCAGCTGACTAAACTTGCAGACAACTGCAAATTAGGAACAGTTAGAATCCCTTTCTCCAGGAAGGGCTGACACAGACAAACTTGTGAGAGCCATGGACTAAAATAAGAAGTTATGTACCTACCATAACGTTCCATGTTAGTTGTCTTCTTCTCGCCTTCTTTCTTGCTGGATGGGTTCGGAGCCGATCCTCGGCTCCGACTCGGCCAATACTAAAAGCTCGAGAGCTAATTCCACCGGCTCGAGGCTCCCCTATATCCCACAATGCTAGGCGGTAACTACTCAGATCTTGTTTGGTAGCTATACCAAGCAATATTAGTCTCCAAAAATGGAGTAACAAATTTAAGAAGAAGAAACACAAAGAATTCCGGTCGGTCTGTCCAGGCTTGGGGGAAAGGAGGGAGGGACGCAAGAAAGAAGGCGAGAAGACAACTAACATGGAACGTTATGGTAGGTACATAACTTCTTAATGTTAAGTTGTCAATCTCGCCTTCATTCTTGCTGGATGGGACCGCGTCCCTAGCACCTTATCCCGGGTGGCCTATCGGAACAGACTAACAGTGGAACCAAAATTGGCACGGCTTCTGGAAACCATGTCCAATTTGTAATGTGAAATGAATGTATGAGGAGAAGCCCATGTGGCTGCTGCACAGATTGAGTCTATTGGCAATCTGTCCTGAAAGGCTACGGATGTAGCTAATGCCCTGGTTGAATGAGCTCTAGGTCTTGAGGGTAATTTTTGATGTCTGATCTCATAGATGAAAGTAATTGTAGAAGTGAGCCATCTAGACAGAGATACTTTGGTAACTGGAAGGCCCAATCTTCCTTCTGCATATGACAAACAATTGATCAGATTTCCTGAGTTGTTTAGTTCTGTCTAAGTAATATCTCAGTTGGCGATGAACATCCAAAAAATGCAGCTTTTGCTCTGATCTATTTGAATAGTTAGGGAAAAAAACGGGGAGATCAATAATCTGGTTTAGGTTAATTTGAGAAGAGATGTTTGGTAAAAAGGATGGGTTCGTCCGGAGAGATACTCTGTCTTTGTGAAAAACTAGGTAAGGAGGACGACTGCAGAGGGCTTGGAGTTCTGATACTCTTTTCGCTGAAGTTATAGCTACCAGAAAAAGTGTCTTCCAGGAAAGCAATTTCAGAGAACATGAAGCCGCTGGTTCAAGGGGAAGAATTAAAGATGCCAGAACCAAGTTTAAATCCCATTGAGGCGGAGGGTCTTTGATCGGAGGTTTGAGAAGAAATATACCTCTTAAGAAGGCCTTACAAAGTTTGTGAGCCATAATGCTGGATTCTGAAACACCCACATGAAAATTTGAAATGGCAGCCAACTGAACTCTAATGGTTGATGCAGAAGATCCTAAATGAAATAGTTCCGCCAGGAAGTCTAAAATGGACTGGATAGGTGCAGTAAAAGGATCAATGTTTTTCGATGATGCCCAAAGGGAAAAACGTTTCCATTTACTAGTATAAATCTTCCTGGTAGAGGATTTATGAGAGGCTATCAATATATCTCGGACCGAGCGAGATATTGAGAGAAGCCTGGCTAAGGTAGGAATTGGAGAAACCATGCTGTGAGGTTTAGGGAAGACAGAGATTGGTGCAGCTGACCCGACTGATGGGTAATGAGATCTGGTACTGGGTCCAGATGCCAAGGCTGCTCCAAAAGGTAACGATGAAGAAAGGGGAACCATATCTGTCGAGACCAGTAAGGGGCAATGAGGATCATAGTCACTCTCAAGGCGATGGCTTTCTGAATTAGTTGAGGTATCAGTGGAAAGGGGGGAAAGGCATACAGAAGTCCCCGGGGCCAATCGTGGACTAGAGCGTCTCTGGTGGGAAGGCCTGGTAATGGGAAGAGCGTGAAGTCTTGACACTTGCTGTTTTGGGGAGTAGCAAAAAGATCGCAGCAAGGATGGCCCCATCTTAGAAATACCTCTTCTAGAACTGATGTCTTTAGAGACCACTCGTGTGGCATGAGAATTGCTCTGCTCAACCTGTCTGCAATGACGTTGGATTTCCCGGGGATATGCATCGCTATCAGAAAACGTTGAGAAGAGATCGTCCATTGCCAAAGTCTGAGTGCTTCTCGACATAAAGGGTATGATCTGGTTCCGCCTTGTTTGTTGATGTACCACACCACGGACATGTTGTCCGTTTGGATTGCAATAGTCCCTTTGGGAAGAGAGTCGTGAAAGGCTTGCAACGCTAAAAGCACTGCTCTCATCTCTAGGACATTTATGTGCAAGTGGCACTCGAAGGGTTGCCACGTGCCCTGGACTGTCCTGCCCTGATAATGCCCCCCCCCACCCGATCAGGGAGGCATCTGTTGTCAACGTGGCAACTGGAGGGGGGAGAGTGAAGGGTCTTCCTTGGAGAAGTTGAGGTGACGTGACCCACCAAGATAGTTGATTCTTGCATACTTGAGTTATCAGTATGGTATGGGACATTGGGAGTTGTTGAAAGGACCATTGGGTAAAGAGCATCCACTGGAGGATCCTCATGTAAAAGCGAGCTAAGGGGAGAAGGGGAATAGCTGCTGCCATGAGTCCTAGTACCTTTAACACTAATCTGGCTTTGACTTTGACCAATTGCAACAGAAGGGATACTTGGTTCCGAATGTCTAAAACCCTCTGCTCTGTGAGTGTTGCTGAAAGAGTCTGTGCATCTAATTTGGCGCCTATGAAAGTAATAGACTGACAAGGCGACAAGGCAGATTTTTCGAAATTTATTGAGATGCCTAGAGCTTGACAGGTTTGCATGGTGAAATTCCTGGATAGTAGAAGCTGATGCCTGGTGGTGGCCGTAAGGAGCCAATCGTCCAGATATGGAAACACCTGGAATCCCTTGGCGCCTCAAGTGAGCCGTGACCACTGCCATGCATTTGGTGAACACTCGGGGGGCTGTAGTGAGACCAAAGGGCAGGGCTCTGAACTGGTAGTGACTGGCTCCCAGCCTGAAGCGGAGATATCTCCTGGAGCGTCGGTTCATTTTGATGTGGTAGTACGCATCCTGAAGATCTATCGAGCACATCCAATTGTCCTGACCCAAGAAGGGTAGGATGGACTGTAGCGTGACCATCCGGAATTTTGTTTTCTTGACAAACTTGTTTAAGTGACTGAGATCTAGAATGGGCCTCCAGTCCCCTGTTTTTTTTGGTACCAAAAAGAATTTGGAGTAGATTCGGATCCTTGCTGGTCTGCTGGGACTGGTTGGATGACTCTTTTAATAGCAGCTTTGAGACTTCCAATGCTGCTTTTTCCCTTAGACCGGTGGAACATCTGGAAGGGATTTTTGGTTGAGTTGGAATGTGAATAAAGGGAATTTTGTAACCCTCGGATATGATGGACTGTACCCATTTGTCTTGAGTTACGGAAAGCCAGGCTTCTGCCTACACTGATAATCCTCCCCCGACTGCCTCCGAAGGTGGACAGCCGGGCAGCCCCTCAGGGGTGCTGAAAGGGTTTGTCAGAGAACACCTCTCTGCTACCTTGGTTTTGCGGACCTCCTCTGCCTCTGGGGCGGCGTCTAGTATTATTCCCCCCTCTGCCTCTAGAGGGGAATCGGCCTTGTGCGTCAGATGAGACTCCCTGAGATTGTTTCCGGAACCACATCTTCCCTCCCCTCTGACCTTTGGGATAGGGTCTAGAAGGGGTGGAAAAACGGACTCCTACGGCAGAGAGTCTTACCTTCCACCTCGCACCTGGTCAATGTATCCTTCACCTGTGGACCAAACAAAGATGATCCGTCAAAGGGGGAATTGGTGAAGGACGCCTTGAAAGGGTCCGCAAAGTTGCACAGTCGCATCCAGGCGTGCCTTCATAAGGCAATGCCTGTGCCTGCAGATCTACTCGCTCCATCTGCTGCGTATGAAACCAGTCACATGGAGGAGTTCACAATTGAATTTAGGGTTGCCAACTGGGAGTTCATAGTGTCTTTGAACCCCTCAGCTGTAGGATCCTTCATCAGTTCACCCATATCCTTGAGTAAATCTCTTTGGAGACGAGTGAAGTGGCATAAGTAGTTCAGCGACCGCATAGAAAAGGTCGCTGACGAAAACATCCGCTTGCCGTATCTGTCCATGGTCCTAGATTCTTTATTAGGAGGATGGACAGGAACAGAAGGATCAGCTAATTCCTTCTTTGTGGCCGCAGCCACCACCATGGCATCAACCGGGACACCTTTGGATAGAAACTGTTTGTCTGAGGGAGCAGTGATAAATTTGGATGGTCTCCTAGGGGTGGGTTCCACTGAGTCAGGAGCCGTCCAAGCCTTCCTTGCCACCACTTCCATAAGGGGGTCAAAGGGAGGGGACACCCAGGAGGTAGAAGGGCGAGAACCAAACGCCTCAAGATACACTGACTCATCCTCTGAAGGGTTAAGGGCTGGCCAATTTCACCTCTGTTTGAGTATTTCTAGGATGTCCGCAAAGGAGACATCCTCAGAGGGGGAACGGGGGGACCCTTCGGATTCCTCCAAGTCAGTGTCAGAGGTGATAGACTCAGGGGAGTCAATGTGCTTCCTCTTGCACTGCCTCTTCCTAGGGGGATCTCCTGCAGGGTCAAGAGAGACCTCGGAAGAGGAGGAAATTCCCAATGGGGAAACTTGAGGAGTTGGTTCTCTACGGTGCGAGACAAGGGGGTGAGCAGAAATCTCCGCAGGCACTGTAGTAGGAGGAGCTGAGGGAACCGACTGCGGGGCAGAACCCGGTTCTAGCATGCTCCGCATGACCTCGAAGGCATCCCTGTCAGGCAAGGTCCGAGGCCCTCGCTCTGAAGAGACAAGGACCCCTCCCGGCACCGACAGAGACGGCTCCGAAGCCGATGTCGGAGCCGAACTGACCAGCGCCGAAGCCCCGAGAGGGAGAGTGGGGTCGGACAAGGGTCCGATGCCACTCGCCCCCTCGGAGCAGACTAGGGAAGCCCGGCGCCGAGATCCCTCCTCACCACCCTCTGCAAATCATGGTCCGACAACCTGGAAGACCGAGAGGAATGTGATTTGTGACTCCGCTCCGAAAGTAGAGGAGATCCTGGTGCCGAGTGTACAGAACCAATTGAGGGGGACCTGGATCTCTCTGTGAAATGGCTCCGATAATGGTATCGGAGCCGATGGGGACTTACTAGCTTCGGCTCCAGCCGGAGCCGAAGTAATAGTAAGAGTAGATCCTATAGAAGGGGATCTCGATCTCTTTTTAGAATGTGGCTCCGATAGTATCGGAGCCGATGAAGACTTAACAGCCTCGGCTCCTGCCGGAGCCGAGGTAATAGTTTGAGGCCCAAAAACATCGGCTCCGGCCGGAGCCGATGTCGGAGCCTGCTTCGACATTACTACAGTCAACTCAGGAGCAGGAGTCAACTGTTTTGAAGCCTTCGAAGGTTTTCCCGAACTAGACTGAGTCGGGGGGCCTTCAGGCTTTAACAAACCCCTTAGAATGAGTTTGTTCTTGCGCTCCTGCAGGACTCGAGGGCTGAAACCATGGCAGACAGCACATGAGTCCTGCAGGTGCACAGGCCCCAGGCACTACACACAAGAAGTGTGACCGTCTGTCAGAGACATTTTCTGACAGCACGAGTCACACTTCTTGAAGCCTGAGACCTTTTCCTTAGACATTGTAGGGAAAGTGCCTGACAACAGCAAAAAAACACCACAGACACACCCTGTATAAAAGAGTTATTTTAAATTTAGCTAACAATCAACTATTAACTAAAGGCTAAAAAGCCACAGACACACACACAAGCCCTTACTGACAAAAAAGCAAACTAAACTAGTCACTTAAGGACTGGGGGAAGGGAAGGGCCGAAGGCCTACAAGATAAGGGGAGAAGGTAAAGGACTCGACAAAAGGGGTTGAGAGATCTAAATTTAAATTAAACTAAAAGGGCTAAGCTATGAACAACAAAAAGGGGGTTTTAGAAGTACCTGAAAGGTAAAAGTTAAACTAACCTGCCTGAGCCGGTAGAAGAGCACCTCGTCAGCTATAGCGGCAAACGAGATCTGAGTAGTTACCGCCTAGCATTGTGGGATATAGGGGAGCCTCGAGCCGGTGGAATTAGCTCTCGAGCTTTTAGTATTGGCCGAGTCGGAGCCGAACCCATCCAGCAAGAATGAAGGCGAGATTGACAACTTAACATCTAAATTTCAAGAAATGTAGAATAGTATCCTTCGGGAAGTTATCCATCCCTTGTAACTATCACACTGACAACACACCCCTAAGAGTCGAACCAGTAGTCTGGGACTTGGGGACAGACAGAAAAATTGACCTTTGACCATCACTTGTCTGTAGTAGTGAGTAAATCATTCTGCTTTGTGTACCTTATAAACAAAAGTATGGCATTTAGGTTTACAGGTGTATATTATGAAATAACCACTAGGGCCCTTATAAGCCTAGCCATCCAACCCAAATGTGACCCACAAATTTGACTTGTATAGGTGGTGATTTACTGACTGCCTCTGTCCATCAGAGACACAGGAGCCAGCCCAGGGGTGAATTTCTGATTACCTATCCATTGGTCCATGTTGTGCTTAAAGGGATAGGGAGGCATTCTGCTTCACATGGATGGACAGCCTGTTCCAAAGAATGAGAATTCTCTAAGAAACGTCTCTCTCTCCAACATACCGTTTATGTCGCAAGCAAAATTTAGGTCTTTTAATCTTAGTTCAGATGCAGTTTGTTTTGCAAATGTGCAAAAAGGTTCAACAAAACAAGGCCCAGGATGCTCTGTATGCCAGGCACAGATCACCTTGCAGACGTCAGTATGATATTAAGTAGACAGGGATTGGAGGAGATCAGCATACAACACTCTTTACTCCCTGTATTCTTTATGCAAGGAACCTTTGTGGACGTTCTAGTTGCTGCATGTGTCAGGTCAGGTACATACTGAAGGGGGCATTATACTCTATGACGGGTCTGATGAGGGGTGAGTATATAGTGTTATGACGACCTCTCTGGACCTTGCTTATAAGCTGAGCAATACAGAAGAATTTTCTCATTACCTTAGACACATGCTGGTCGAAGGCTAGGTTACCATCTACACGAGTCCCCTGCCTCTGATTACTGAATCAACTTTTAAGGGTGTTTTATTGATGACAGTTAGCTGGGGTGGTAGACTTCCCAAAAGGTACAATAATGCATTTCTTAGTACTGAATCTTAAGCCATGGCATTGGCACCAAGTGCTTGTCTGTACCGGACCTTCCTGAGGGGTACTCTTGTTTTATACAGAGTCAATGACTGCTCCCAGTTTTTAATCATCCGCAAACTTGGTCAGCAAAAGGCCTTTGATATTGGCTTTAACATCTGAGAAATAGATGCCAAAGAGGAGTACGCCCAGTACAGATCTCTACGGGACACCACTGGTGACTGGCCTATTTGTGAAGGTGGCCTCACTAATTCTAACCTCGTAGGACCCATCAGTGAGCCAGCTAACTATCCAGCATGTTAGAAAGGCGTTTACACCTAGTTCTGTAACCAAGTGGGCTATTGTAGCAAATGCTTTAGCCATATCAATGTAGGCAGTATGCAGTTTTCCTCTCATCTACTGTTTTAGTAAACTTTTCAAAGTAGTTCACCAGATTCAGTAAGCGTGACCTTCCTTTGAAAAAGCCAAACTGGGATGGATCTGGTGTTTGGAGGTCTCCTATGCCCTTGCTGATAACTTCCATGGTTTTGCAAATAAAACGAATCAGGGCCTGCAGTTTCCACCATCTGTTGAAAGTCCCCCCTTATGAAGGGGGATGACTGCTGCAGTCCTCCATTCATGTGGCACAAAACCTGTTTTAAGGCTATAGTTAAATAGTGTCTCCAGGAATTCTGATATGTCATATTTTTGACTATCCACAAAAAACTCAGAACCAGGCACCGGAACACAACGATATGCACAAAATCCACCGATACCCGAATCCAAATAGCCAGAAAAGTCCAGGTCACACCAGAGAAAGTTACCAGACATGTAAAATGGTTTAAAATATAAATTTAATTTAATAGAATAACAAAATAAGCATAGGATTAAGTGCTTTCGTCTATTAACATAGACTTCATCAGAATCAATGTGCCTGTCTACAAAACTCTTATTTATCCAAAATCACATGACCGTATAACAATCAATTATAAAAAACACTGTTGTGTTGTTCTGGAGTTGTTTAATGTGATCCCCCACACTATTAGTTTAGAGTGGTTCCACAAATTCTTGTGTGAATCCATAGATTTAGGAAATAATGGCATCAATGTATTAGTGACCTGTATGGAGGACATATCTTGAAAAACAACTTTGTATACTAGAAGGGCAATATTTTCATCAAGTTAAGGGAGTAGCTATGGGGGCCGCCTGCGCTCCAATTTTTGCCAATATAGTCCTACTACAATGGTAGAAAAATTTTGTTTGAAAAATTCCTTGTAAAACCTTGGAGAATACATCTCCATTTTTTGGACGATATATTTATTATGTGGGACAGACCTGAAAGGGAAATTAGGGACTTTGATTGATTATTTGAATAATACATCTTTTTTAAAGTTTACCTATTCCCATAGTATGGATAGTAACTATCTGGATGTTAAACTTTCTAAAAACTACTGTGATAAAAAGCACGTTAGCACAATTTATAGAAAACCCACATATTGCAATAGTTTACTGCACTTTGAAAGCAATCATCCAGTATATCAAAAGACTGGTATAATCAAAGGGCAATATATTTGGTTGGCCCGGATGGTTTCAGATGATGATGAATTTAGAAATAAATGTCTCAAGCTGGGTGATATGTTTTATGCACGGCGATACACCTAATGTACAGTTATTAATGTTATGAAAGAGGTCATTACTAAGAGGGAAAAAGGTGAAATTTACCTTTAATTAGATCCACAGACAATTCAGTGTCTGAAATGGTAAGATATCGGAAAGATAAATCAGTGGGTGTTAACCCTGTTTTTGTTACAGAATACTGGCCAGAGGATTCATACATTAGGAATATGTTAACCAAGAACTGGTTATTTTTTTCTTGCTTTGGCGATGTTTTAGAGAAAACTAGGGAAAAACAGTCATCATTTATAGGAAAGGCAAAACAATTAAGAATTATTTAGAATAAACATGTTGATGATCAAAGCCCTTTACATAGCAACAAAAAACCTGGAATGTACAAATGCGTTTTTTTTTTGCAGACAATGCCAATTTATTTTGGAATGCGAACGTATTATGATCAATGGTAAAAATATAAAAAGTAGAACCCATTATAACTAACACACAAGGGGTGGTTTATATTGCACTTTGCCAGATGTGCAACAATTTCTAAGTGGGGAAAACACAAAGAAAATTAAGGTAAAGAGTATACATGTATTGGATATCAAAAAGAAGAACATTTAACACTTCGTTCTGGACATGGATTTCTGTTTTTTGCAGTTGAACATATTATGAATAACCCGGGGGGGGCACAGGAAAATTTAATAGGAGAGAGGAGGTTGCAGTGCCAACTCAGGTTAAATGCCATGGCCCCCTCAGGTTTAAATGACTATGTTTCTATTAAGTATTGTGTTGAAGTTAAAATCATACCAAGTACAATTTAGATGTGTGTTTTTAAATTTAAATGTTTTTAAAAGAACACAACAGTGTTTTTTCTAACTGATTGACTGTTACACGGTCATGTGATCTGAATAAATGGGATAAGTAAGAGTTTTGTAGAAAGGCACACTGATTCTGATGAAGTCTATGGTAATAGACGAAAGCGCTTAATCTTGTATTTATTTTGTTATTCTATTAAATTAAATGTATATTTTAGACTATACAGGAGGCATCCTGGGATGTTATCGGGACCCACTGAGACTGTTCTTGGCTTTAGTGAGTGCAACTAGTATATGCTCCCTAGTTATACTGGGGGGGGTTATGTTTGAGGGGATGGTTGGGTGTGTGTGTGTGGGGGGTGAAGTTGGAACTAAATTTGTCCACTAACAGGTTTGCTATATCGCCAGGCTCAGTGAATGTGGCACCACTGACAACCAGTTCAGCACACTGCCGTGTTCTGCCCTTGATGTTTCTAACACAGCTGTTGAAGGGCTTTATGGCTATATTTCACCAGGGAGGCTATCTTAGCCTAAAAGTTGACACTGCGTGACCTAATTAGCCCTCTTAGTTGCCTATTTACTTTGATGAGAGTTTCTATCTTTATTGGAATTACCCTTCCTGACTTTTTCCATAATTTTTTTCCTTTTGTTGTATATCCCATTTAATTTGGGACGCCAGTGGGTGGTTTGTTTCTAGGGCTAGTCCTGGGCTTACTTCTGGTATGTACAGCAGCCTCTATGCAGCACTTGACATGGCTGGACAGAGTTTCTGAAAACAATTCAGCACAGGCTACTGTGTTCTCCAGATTTTGGGGGGGGGGGGGGCACTGAATTTTAACAATCCATCACTTTAAAGGTAATTTGGATGGCAATAGTTACCAACAGCTACTGCTTTTAATGAGATTTGAGTTGTTTTTGATTTTGAAGGATACAGCTTTACGGTTGGACCTTACCAGGGAGGATGATACATTTGGGGTGGGTGTGTGTGTTCTCCCATATTTGTAAGCACAAGGTCCAGTACGGTGGAGCCTCTAGTAGACATTCACTAACTGGTCAATGGCGTTTCTATTTACTTAAGTCAGGAATCTCTGCCTGTAGATTTGAGGCTGTGTAGGATTCCCAGACTACAGGGATAATAAAAAGTCTCCCATGAGTGGGGTGTTAAGTTTGGATGGCAAGTGTCTCCAGTAGATCAAATATGAACTAAGTTTTTTGGGACTTGAAAGGGAGAACTGTAGCTGGCTAGGATGTGACACAGAATTTCGTCTATGATGATCTGCATATGGAGGAACTCCAGTACAGCATCCTGTCTGACTACCCCAGAGGTATGCTTGTTATTGTATACTGAGACATCTCTTCCTTTAGCCCTCGTCTGGGCAGCTACTGGTTTAAAAGTGTGGAAGGCTCAACCTTGCACTGCTGGTGTACACTCTTCCACTTTAAACCATGTCTTGGAAAAGTACAGTTTTGTACCTACCATAAATGTAGATGTTAGAGTGCTCATACAGCTGCAGTCATAACAGATGGGTTATCCTGCCATCAGGCGGGTCCTCGGTCGGCCGAATTCCAAAGTCTAGGTCCAGCGTCGGTTGTAGTCGCTTCTTCCCTGACGTCAGTGCGGCAGGGGTATAAAAGAACCAGCCAACGCCATCTTCTTCAGTTTTTCTTGCCCCAGATGTCAGGTGCCCCCAGAAGGAAGGCAAAACATAAACTTATGTAGTCATGCAATATAGAATAATCAAAAACCAGTAGTTTGCAAGCAAAAACACCATAAAAGAATACCCCAAATAGTTTGTATGAGAAGGTGTTTGTCATAAGGGCTGTCCTAAGAGGGGATGGAGGGGGGGAAACCTGGACTGCAGCTGTATGAGCACTCGAACAGCTACATTTATGGTAGGTACAAAACTGTACTATGTTCATCATGCATACAGCTGCAGTCATAACAGATGGGTAGAATCCCAAACCTAAGTAGGGGTGGCAGGCACTAAGTGGAACTAGGAGGAGCCAAGATGCCCTGCAAGACAGCTGTGGCAAATCCCGCTCTAGATTTTGAGTAAAGTGGAAGGTGATAGTGTTTGGAGAAAGTGCGCACTGAACTCCAAGTGGCTGCTTCCAAAATGTCCTTGGTAGGGACCCCCCTGAGGAAAGCTGCAGAGGTAGCTGTGGCCCTTGTGGAGTGGGACCTGATGCTTGAAGGCACAGCTTTTCCATGAAATTAGTAACAAAAGTGTATACAGTGGGCTATCCATTTTGAGATTGTCTGTTTGGAGATAGCCTTTCCTTGAGCACCTGTAGCATAGGACACAGAGTTGCTCGGATTTCCTGAATGGCTTTGTCCTGTCCAAATAATAACGTAGTTGTCTGTGAATGTCCAAGGAATGCAGTACTCTTTCACCTTTGTTTTTTGGGTTAGGGTAAAAGGTAGGTAAGTGGATAGTCTGATTCAAGGCTACACTGGATACTACCTTTGGCATAAAGGTAAGGTTGGTTCATAAGGAAACTCTGTCTTGATGGAAAATGATGAAAGGTTGCACAGCCATGAGGGCCTGTAGTTCCGAAACCCTGCATGCTGAGGTGATAGCCAGAAGGAAGGCTGTTTTCCATGACAAATATTGTAGTTCTGTTGAAGCAGCTGGCTCAAATGGAGGAAGAGTCAGTTTTTCCAATATGAAGTTGAGGTCCCAAGCAGGGACTGGTGGTTTCCTTGGGGGTTTTATATTCTTGGCCCCTCTGAGGAACTGTCTTAAGAGAGGATGAGAGAATAAAAGAGGATCCGTGTTGTATTGTGCAGAAATGGCTGAAGCATGGATTTTGATGGAGGAGAAGGAAAGTCCACTGTTTAACATCTCAGCTAGGTACTGTAATATTTGAGGTATATTTATTACCCAGGGATTCTGGCCCTTTTTCTGATTCCAGGCACAAAACCGCTTCCATTTGGCGGAGTAGGCTTTTCTAGTAGAAGGTCTTCTGGCCTCCAAGATGACATCCTGCACCTCCTTGGAGAGGAGGGTCTGTTGTGAAATCAAGGGATTCTCCATGCGGCTAGATTTAGGGTTTTGAGCTGGCTGTGAAGAGTTTTGAAGTTGTGCTGGGACAACAGAAGAGGCACTAGAGGTAGGATCCATGGTGGGGAATGGGTCAGGCTCTTCAGGAGTGGATACCAGTGTTGTCTTGGCCAGTCTGGAGCAATGAGAATCATTTTCGGCCTCTCTGCTCTGGCTTTTAATAGAACTTTGGGCAGCAGAGGGAGAGGCGGAAAGGCATAGACTGTCAATGTTGTCCAATTGAAGGAAAGTGCGTCCACTTTCCAGGCCTGTGGATGATAGGTCCTTGTGCAAAATGTTTTCAGTTGGTAATTTCTGTGGGTAGCAAAGAGATCTATGTCTGGCTGTCCCCATGCCCGAGTTATCTTTGCGAAAACTTGAGGATGCAACTTCCATTTGTGTGGATCTGTCATATGTCTGCTTAGGCTGTCTGCCAGTGTGTTTTCCTTCCCTGGCAGGAATTGTGCCTGAAGTTGGATTTGCAGTTCCAGAGCTGTGTTCCAAAGGGTCATGGCTAGTCTGCAGAGGGGGTATGAATGAGTTCCCCCCTGTTTGTTTATGTACCACATCACTGTGGTGTTGTCTGTCCTTATCAATAGCTGGCCTGGATGCAGTAGGTCTTTGAAGGCCATAATAGCATTTTGCACTGCTAGCATTTCCTTTTGGTTGATGTGTAGGTGCTTCTCTTTTTGGGACCATTTTCCCTGAATGCACTGATCCTTTCATGTGTGCCCCCCAGGCGTAGTCCAAGGCGTCTGTTGTGATGATTTGATTTGCTTGAGGTATGCAGAAAGGGAGACCTTTGTTTATTTGGCATGCTTGAGCCCACCACAGAAATTCCTTTTGAAGACATGGAATGAGTGGTATAAGTTGTTTCCAAACTGTGGCTGTGTTGAGACCATAAGTTTTTTAGGTACCACTGAAGCTTCCTCATATGCAGCTTTGCACATGGGATCAGCAGGATGCAAGATGACATGAATCCCAGAGCCTGCAGGACTTTCCTTGCAGTCAGCCTGGTGAAGGTTGCCATTTTGCTGAAGTATTGAGATAGTTGCCCTTGTTTGTCTGGCGTGAGGGTAGGTCATCTGGGTGTTTGTATTCAAGCTGGCACCCAGGAAAATTATTGTTTGAGAGGGTATTAGTTTTGATTTCTTTTTGTTGTCTGTGTATCCCAGAAAGTTCAACAGTCTTATTACAAACGCCAGGTGTTTCATAAGTATGTCCTTGCTGTCCGCTTGGATCAGGCAGTCATCCAGATATGGGTATATTTGTATTCCTTGAAGTCTGCAGAAGGCAGTTACTGATGCCAGGCATTTCGTAAACACTCTGGGCGCAGTAGATAAGCCAAAGGGCAATGCAGAGAATTGATAATGGGTTGAACCTGCAAGAAATCTGAGGTATCTTCTGCAATCTTGTCTGATAGGGACATGCAGGTATGCCTCCTTGAGGTCCAATGTTACCAGCCAAGACTCCTTGCTCAGCATGGGAAGAAGCTGCTGTAATGTGAGCATCTTGAATTTTGGTACCTGTAAATATGTGTTTAGGATGGATAGATCTAAAATAGGTCTCCAATCTTTGTCTTTCCTTGGTACCAGGAATAGTCTAGAATAAAACCCTTGACCTTGTTCTTTTGCAGGTACCTCTTGAATAGCTTTCATGACCATGAGAGCTGAAATTTGTTTTTGTGCCTCTGCCCTTTGATTTTGCGGCAGGTTTGGCATGCCTCTCATGTTTGGAAGGGTGTGAAAGTGGAATCTGTAGCGTCTATAATGCCCAGGATCCATTTGTCTTTTGTGACAATATGCCAATTTGAGAATAATGCCAGTTTTCCGCCCAAAGGTGCTGCTATTAAAGCTTTGCTTGGCAGGTAAAGGGGAAAGTCATTGTGTCTGCTTTCTGAATGACTGTGATCTATCTTCTCCACCTCTTGGGGTTGGTGCTTGCCATTGCCTGGCTCTGAATGATCCTTGAGATTGCCCTCTACCTCTCGGGCGCCTGTATCTGCCTCTGAGGTCTGTCCATGGCTGGAAAGGACCAATTTTTTGAAGGCCAGTTTCTGCTGAAACGTGGAGGTTGTACCTGCAGGAAATCTTTCACTGTTTGCATTGATCTCGCCTTTTCCTCCATTTTCTTTAGTACCTCCTCAGCTTTAACACCAAACAATACATCTTTTTGAAGAGGTGCATCTAGTAATTTAGCTTTGACATGATCTGGTAAGGCTTGTTCTTTGAGCAAAGCATGTCTACGTATGACAGACCCTGTAACAGCAGCTCTACACGAGGCCTCTAAAGCATCAAAACCACACTGCAAGGTATGTTTACCCACTTGCTCTGCACTATGCAACAAATCCTGCAACTCTTTTAAATTTGGTTGCTCAGGTTGTGCCATTTTGCTTTTCAACTCAGATAATAAAAACTGCTGATACTTTAACATATGGAACTGACAGTTTAATGCCCTCATGGTTAAAGTGGCCGAGGTATACACCTTTTTCCCCCACCTTTCTAAAGCTCTGGAATCTCTCTCTGAAGGTAATGGGTTTTTAGCAGTAGAGGCCTTAATTCCATTGGGACCCTGTGAAATAGTTTCTGGGTCAGCAGTATGGCTTTTGTATAGGAACTGGTGTGAATCAGGAACCCGGTAATACCTGTCTGGTTTAACAGGAGCTGGAGGTAAAGAATCTGGGTTGAGGCTGGCTTCTGTGTACACATCATCTAATATATCTAAGACAGGAGGGATAGCCAGAGGCCTATGCTGGGGGAGCAAGACAAAATCCCGGAGCCTTTTCTTGGAATCTGAGTAATCTTGGCCTTCCAAGTGAAAGTGTTCCCTCAAAGTATGTAGGGTTTCCCCAATAGAGTAGTCCTCGGGGGGGGGGGAGACCGAGGGAATAGACTCCTCTGCATCAGAGTCTTCAAAAGGAGAATATGTATATTCCTAGTCCTCAGAATGTTCAGAGGTAATAAAGGCTTGATCTGAGGAAGGGTAGTCTTCCTCTAATCTGGGCCTTTTGTCCGAGGGGGGTTGAGAACCCCTGATAAGAGTAATCAAATCCTCAGCCATTTTGAGCATCTGTTTTTTAGGCATGAGGCCTAGAGAGGGGGTATGTGGTCCTTGTTTTTTAGTTTTCATGGCTGCTTTAGATTTTGTGAAAGCCTTAATAGAGAAGGAGAAAGGCCTGAAGACACCTTGAGAAATGGCAGGCCTGTCTAAACTCTGGGTTTCCCCGCCAAAAGTGGCGTTGGTATCTGTAGTCGTAATGGGGGCCGAGGAGCCTGAAGTGTCATCGGTACTCAGGGGCTGCGTAGGCGCCTCGCTGAGAACCGGAGAACCAGTAGTCGGCCTTAGCGTGGTGTCAGTAGAAGACGCGGACCTCGTATGTCGGTCCTTATCTTTGTGTCTTTTACTCAAAACTGGAGTCGGAGTATCCGATGACATAATATAATAAAATTTTTTACCAAAATAGTGATGGGCGAACTCCGCCCGACGCTTAATAGTGCGTTTGTTGAATCTAGGACAAAAACGGCAGGCTGAGACGTCGTGGTCTGGGCCTAAGCAAGGAATACAGAAAGAGTGGAAATCCTTATGCGGTATTTGCTTCCCACATGAAATGCAATTATTAACTTTGTCTGACATCGGTCTGAGGCAAGAAAAGTTTCAACGGGTACTTAGCTTTCAAGAAGACTTCGGCTGAAATATTTTCGTAAATCTCAGGAGCTGGCCGACCGGCACTTGCGAACTGCTTCTGCTTCGGGCACCGCACGGCAAGAACGACTGGGAAGATGGCGTCGGCTGGTTCTTTTATACCCCTGCCGCACTGACGTCAGGGAAGAAGCGACTACAACCGACGCCAGACCTAGACTTTGGAATTCGGCCGACCGAGGACCTGCCTGATGGCAGGATAACCCATCTGCTATGACTGCAGCTGTATGCACGATGAACATCTGCACAGATGTCGATATTCGTAAAAGTGAGGAGGGCTTGGAGGGACTGTAGTTTGTTTAGGCTCCTGGAATTCATCAGTAACACCCGGAGGTTCAGCTGAGTTGATTTTGCCATGTCTGTACTTTTGTCAAGGGCACTGTCTAAAAAAGGTGCTATGTAGACATATCAAGTTTTAGCCAGTATTCAAAAGCGTACAGGGCAAAGTTGCAGACCATCCTTAGCAAAGCAGTGTGGTCAGTTAACCATGTCCTCCCAAGCTGACAAATATTGGGTCCCCTTAGAATGACACCAGAAAGACAGCTGCTGAAATCAATCATTTTTTGCTCATATTGTGGAGTCATCTCAGTGATGGCAATATGGTGCTCAATGCTAGGCTCATAACAGCCGAAGACACAGTCTGAAATCTCCATAATATGTCTCTTCATATAATCCAGGGAGGAGAAACAGTGCAATGAAAAAGTATTTGCCCCCTGCCTGATTTCTTATTTGTTTGCATGTTTGTCGCACGTAAATGTTTCAGATAAAACAAATTTAAATATTAGACAAAGATAACCCAAGTAAACACAAAATGCAGTCAGTTTTTAAGTGATGATTTTATTTATTATGGGAAAAAAACTATCCAAACCTACATGGCCCTATGTGAAAAAGTAATTGCCCCCCTTATTAAATCATGAAGGAACTGTGGTTAATCAGATTTTTGGGAAAGCGGAGTTAAATTTCACTAGCCACACCCAGGCCTGATTACTACCAGACCTGTTGAATCAAGAGATCACTTAAATAGAACCTGTCAGACAAAGTGAAGTAGGCCAAAAGTTCCCAAAAAGGAAGACATCATGCCGCGATCTAAAGAAATTCATGCCGCGATCTATAGCAATTCTGGAACAGATGAGAAACCAAGTAATTGACCTGTATCAGTCTGGAAAAGGTTAGAAAGCCATTTCTAAAGCTTTGGCACTCCAGCAAACCATGGTGAGAGCCATTATCCACAAATGGAGAAAACATGGAACAGTGGTGAACCTTCCCGGGAGTGGCCAGCCTACAAAAATTACCTGAAGAGCTCAGCGACGACTTATCCAAGATCTCACAAAAGAAACCTCTAAAGAACTGCAGGCCTCACTTGCCTCAGTTAAGGTCAGTGTTCATGACTCAACCATATGAAAGAGACTGGGCAAAAATGACATGCATGGCAGAGTTCCAAGGCAAAAAAACACTGCTGACCAAAAAGAACATAAAGGCTCATCTCACTTTTGCCAAAAAACATCCTGATGATCCCAAAGACTTCTGGGAAAATATTCTATGGACTGACAAAACAAAAGTTGAACTTTTTGCAAGGTGTGCATCCTGTTACATCTGGAGTAAAAGTAACAGCATTTCAGAATAAGAACATCATGCCAACAGTTAAACATGGTGGTGGCAGTGTGATGGTCTGGGGCTGCTTTGCTGCTTCTGGACCTGGACGACTTTCTGTGACTGATGGAACCATTAATTCTGCTCTCTACCAAAAAATCCTGAAGGAGAATGTCCGGCCATCAGTTTGTGAACTCAGGCTGAAACGCACTTGGGTTCTGCAGCAGGACAATGATCCAAAACACACCAGCAAGACCACCTCTGCATGGCTTAAAGAAAAAAAAAAACAAAATGAAGGTTTTGGAGTGGCCTAGTCAAAGTCTGGACTTTAATCCAATTGAGATGCTGTGGCATGACCTTAAAAAGGTGGTTCATGCTTGGAAACCCTCCAATATGGCTGAATTAAAACAATTCTGCAAAGAACGGGCCAAAATTTCTCAACAGCAGTGTGAAAGACAAATTGCCAGTTATCGGAAACGCTTGATTGCAGTTGTTGCTGCTAAGCGTGGCACAACCAGCTATTAGGTTTAGGGGGCAATTACTTTTTCAAATAGGGCCATGTAGGTTTGGATATATTTTTTCCCTTAATAAATAAAATCATCACTGAAAAATGCATTTTGTGTTTACTTGGGTTATTTTGGTCAAATATTTAAATGTTTCAGATCACCAAACAAATGTGTGACAAACATGCAAAAAAAAAAACATTTACACCTACATGGACTATGATGGAATCATACCGGTACCTGTGGCATAATGACTTAAGTATGTGTGTGATTTGGCAGATTCTTGCTCAAAGGAGGTTATTGTTTCACTGTATTCAACATTCATCAGAACTATCATTGGGTACAATGCCTCATTATTCTTTCAGGAAAACTTGACTAGGCTTAGAAAGGCCTGTCAGGTCATTAGCCTAGTAACCATCTACAAACCTTTGGCATATACCTAACTAGGTACATCCAACAATTGGAATGTCCACAGTGTTTGTTCACTAAAAGAATACAGGGATTAAGTAACACGTCCTATGCAGACTGCCTCAAAGCCCTGTACCTGTGTTCAGTCTCTTATAGGCTACTGAGGGGAGATCTATGCTTGGCACACAAGGCATTATCAGACCCCTATGTGAAGGACCTTCTGCACATCAACTAAACAAATAGCATCATAATTACCCACTCTAAAGACTTAAATCTTGTCTGTTATATAAATAAGACCTGTTGGAGAGAGACAGGCAATGTATATCAGAGTCTACACTCCTTCTCTTGAATAGGGTCCCCATTCATGTGAAGCAGAGTTCCTCCCCTAACCCAATTAAACAATTGCGACTTAGATGATTGGATTGGGAACAGGAAATTCATCCATGGTTTGGCACCTCTCTCTCCAACAGACACAGACAGCTGTAAACGGTTCATCTTCCAGGCCACTGCTTGTAAAGGTTTCACCTCCCAGGCCCCTGCTTACACTTGTGTGGAAGAACCTGTCAGAGATTTGGGATGCATGAGAAGCTTAAGGTGGCCCTAGTGGGTCATTAGCCTAGTACACACCTTTGAACTTATGAGAATTTTTGAACATTTATCTGGGAGCTCAGATTAGTAAGGAGTGAAGAAAAAAAGAAGTTATGTACTCACCATAACGTTCCCTGTTGGTAGTCCATCTCGCCCTTCATTTTTACATATGGGTTTGGAGCCGATCCTCGGCTCCGACTCGGCCGATTTATAAGCCTGCAGACTTCTGACTGGCTCGTGGCTAAGCAGGCATCCCATAGTGCAGAAGTACAAACCCCAGATCTTGTTTGCTGCTCACTACATGAAATAACCATAACAGACAAACCAGTATTAAAGGGTCTCCAACGAAAGATAACCAAAATATTAACATCTCCAGATTCTTCCAGGATGGGGGCAGGAGGGCAGGTTGGTAAAAATGAAGGGTGAGATGGACTACCAACATGGAACATTATGGTGAGTACATAACTTCTTTATATCGTGTAGTCCAACCTCACCTTCATTTTTACGCATGTGACAGCGTCCCTAGTGCCTTATTCTTGGGTGGCTCACTGGAAAATACTCCTGAGCACCGTGGAGCCAAAGGATGGTCTACCCCTGGAAGCTAAATCCAATTTGTAATGTGTAATAAAAGTGTGAGGGGTAGCCCACGTAGCTGCTGCACAATTATCATGAAGTGGGACCCTGGCTTGAAAGGCTGCAGAGGTAGACAGAGACCTGGTAGAATAAGCCTTGATCCTGAAGGGTAAAGGTCTGCCCTCCGAACTGTAGACAAAGGCTATGCAACTGGAAATCCAATTAGATAGTGTCACTTTAGAAACTGGTAAGCCCAAGGATTCAGAAAAGGAAATGAATAGTTGATCTGATTTCCTAAACTCCTTGGTCCGATGCAAATAAAAACGTAGTTGTCTATGAACGTCTAGCTGACGAAACAGATATGCAGCTGCATTACAGTGATTAGGGAAGAAAACTGGGAGTTCTATGGATTGATTTAAGGTGGCGTGGGAACAAACTTTGTGGACAAAGGAGGGGTTAGTATACAGTGAGACCCTGTCTTTATGAAAGATCAAATATGGTGGCTTAACAGACAAGGCTTGTAACTCCGATACCCGTCTAGCTGATGTGATGGCCACCAAAAACAAAGTCTTCCAAGACAAAAATTTCAATGAAGATAAGTGAGAAAGTTCAAACAGGGAAGATTTAAGTTTGGACAACACAAAATTTAAATCCCAAGAAGCCACATGTTCTTGGAACGGTGGCCTCAGAGTGGCTCCTTTCAAAAAGGTCTTGCATAGCTTATGAGACATTAAATTGGTATCTGGAAACCCTAAATGGAAATGAGAAATAGCTGCCAATTGAACTGATAGTGACAGTGGCAGATCCTTGCTGAAAAAGCTCGGAGAGAAATTCCAAAATTACAGGGATATAAGCAGTGTAGAGAACTACATTCATTTTCTGTGCCCAAATAGAAAATCTTTTACATTTACTGCCATATAGTCTCCTACTTGAAGGTTTATGGGAGGACATAAGAATATATGTGACACTGAGGAAGATACATCTTGAAGCCTGACTAGGGATGGAACTGGAGCAGTCACACTGTCAATTTGAGGGTGTGGACTGAGGGATGTAGCGAACCTGACATGTGGGTCAAAAGATCTGAAACCGGGTCCAGAATCCAAGGATCATCCAGGAGAAGAGGCTCAAGGAAGGGGAACCAAACCTGACAAGGCCAAGGAGTAATGAGGGTTAACTTCCATCCCAGCCGTCTGGCTTTCTGAATCACTTTGGAAATGGGAGGAAAAGCATACAGAAGACCCAGGGGTCAGTCGTGAGCTAGAGTGTCTCTGGGCATCTCCCCCGGAGGGGGAATGAGGGGAAAAATAGCTGCTGCATTTGGCACTGACTGGACTGGCAAAAAGGTCGCAGCAAGGCTGTCCCCATTTGCAGAAAATCTGTTCCGCTGTTTCGTGTTTCAGAGACCACTCGTGAAGCAGTAGGATCGCCCGGCTGAGCTGGTCCGCTATCACGTTGGTCGTCCCTGGAATGTGCGTTGCAACCAGAAAGTGCTGAGAAGAAATCGCCCATTCCCAAACTCGCATGGCCTCTTGACAGAGTGGGTAAGATCTGGTACCGCCCTGTTTGTTGATATACCAAACTAGAGGAAGAAGGTCTTGAAGTCCTTGCAACGCCAGGAGCACCACCCTCATCTCCAGAACACTGATACGCAGGTGAGCCTCGTGTGCCTGCCATGTGCCTTGGAGAGTCCTGCCAAGATAATGCCCCCCCTACCCTATCTGGGAGGCATCCGTGGTCTCAGTGGCAACAGGGTGGGCAGGAATAAAGGGGGCGCCCGTCGTCAACTGGTTTGGTGTTATCCACCAAAGGAGGTCCTCCTTGCATGATTCAGTCAGCAGAATAGGGTGATTCAGCATAAGATATTGGAAGGACCATTGGGAAGACAGAAGCCACTGCAGAATTCTCAATTGCAACCTGGCTAATGGTAATAATAGGATGGTGGATGCCATAGTCCCGAGGAGCTGAAGAACCCACTTTGCTTTGACCTTCCGCAAAGGGAGAAAACGTTGAATTTGAAAGATTAAATTTTGTGCCTTTTCGGCGGGAAGACGAGCTATCATGTTCACTGTGTCTACCTCTGCGCCTATAAAAATCACAGATTGAAAGGGCAATAATGCAGATTTTTCCCAATTTATGGAGATCCCTAATTGAGCACAAAGTTGAATAGTGACGTCCCTGTTTTGGAGAACTAGATGCCTGGTGAGGGTGGTCAGGAGCCAGTCGTCCAAATACGGAAACACCTGGAATTCCCTGATGTCTCAGGTGAGCTGTCACTACTGCCATGCATTTGGTGAACACCCTGAGGGCTGTGGTGAGACCAAAGGGCAGAGCACAAAACTGATAGTGACTGGCTCCCAGCCGGAAGCGTAAATAGCTCCTGGACGCCTTTGTCCATTTTTATATGGTAGTAGGCATCCTGGAGATCTATCGAGCAAATCCAATAGTCTTTCCCTAACAAAGGAAGTATAGACTGCAGTGTTACCATCCAAAACTTGTCCTTCCTCATGGATTCATTTAATCTGCTGAAGTCCAATATTGTCCTCCAATCTCCTGTTCGTTTTGGGACTAAAAAGAACCTGGAGTGAGTTCCGGATCCTATCTGGTCTGCTGGGACGGAATGGATGACTTAAGAGCAACTTGTTATCTCCACAGTTGCCTGATCCCCGAGATTGGGTGGTACATCTGGGATCTTCTTGGGAACAAACAGTGGAAGGGAAAACGGCATGATATAGCTTCTGGTAACAACTCTTTGTACCCACTTGTCTTGGGTTATACTTAGCCAGGCTTCTGGATACAAAGAAATGCGACCCCCGACCGGCCCCAGAGAAACGCAGTCGGGCCCCATATCAGGAGCGCTGATAAGGCAGTCCCCGAAAGGAATCACAACCTTGTTGGTATTGCGGACCGCCCCTGCCTCTAGGGCGACTTCTCCCATTTCCTCCTCCTCCTCTGAAGGAGGGTTCTCCCTGTGTGTCCGGAAAGACTCTCCGGGACTTCTTGAACCACATTTTACCGCCCCTTTGACCTTTAGGGTATGGTCTAGAGGGAACAGTAAAACATACTCCCATGGCAGTGGAGTGAGTATGTCCTTCACCTTAGATCCAAACAATGAGGAACCATCAAATGGGGCGTTGGAAGTGGACTTGAACGGTTCCACAAAATTACACAAGCGCATCCAGGAGTGACGCCTTAGGACAACTCCTGAACCCACTTGCTCTACTCACTCCATCAGCCGCATAAGAAATAAGCCACATGGAGGAGTGAACTATAGAATTTAAGGTGGACAACTGAGCAGAAATCTTGACAGGGACTCCCCTCAGTACATGTACCCTATATAGAATCTCATAACTCCTTGAGGAGATCCCTCTGCAATCTCGTGAAGTGAGTGAGATAGTTCAACGATTGAAGAGTAAAAGCCACTGAACTGAAGACACGCTTCCCGTACTTGTCCATCTGTTGAGACTCCTTATTTGGCAGATGGACAGAAGTCATCTCAGCAAGCTCCTTCTTAGTGGCCGCCGCCACCAACATGGCATCTATGGGAACACATTTGGACAAAAATTCTTTATCTGGAGGGGCAGAAAGAAACTTGTTGGGTCTTCTAGGGGCTGGCTCCATGGCATCAGGAGTATCCCACACCTTTTGACTAACTAAATCCATCAGTTTGTCAAAAAGTGGAGACACCCAAGAGGCAGAAGGTTGAGACCCGAAAGCCTTCAGGTACACTGACTCCTCATCAGAAGGGTTGACAGTGGGCTAGCTGCACCTCTGCTTATCTCCAAGATGTCCACAATCAGAGGATGACTTGGGGGACCCTTCCGACTCCTCGAGGTCAGTGTCAGATGTCAAGGACTCATTCTGGGAGTCAACATGCTTCCTCTTGCATGTCTTCCTCCTGGGGGGGGGCTCCTCAGAAGGGTATTCTGGGAAGGTCACGGAAGAGTGGGGGCCACCAGCCAGTGGCTCCTGAGGCTGAGGGTCTCTGTTGTCTCCGGAGACAGTAGGGGCAGAGACAGAAGTGGGTGCTCTAGGGGGAAGAGTGCTGGTACCCTTGGTGGCAACTGGTGATCTGGACAGCATGCTCATCATCTCGAATGCCAACCTCTCTGGCTCCAAGGACCTCTCCCGCTCTGAAGAGACCGAGGATGCCATCGGCGCCAGAGCTATCGGCTCGGAGATAGACGCAGGGTCCGAACTCACCCTAGCCAAAGCGCTGAAAGGGAGACTCGGAACCGATGACCGATTCCAACCTTCCCTGTCGGCGCCGACTGGAGAGCTTTGGCCCCTGGACACAACGGACGACACCAAAAGTGTCTGAACAGAACTCGGCTCAGAAGAAACCGCAAGTGGAGCTGGAGCTGAGGGTTCAACCAATGGCACCAAGCCCTCTGACTCCGACAGACCAACTTGGCTCGGAGGAGGAATAACAATCGAGGGTATAACGGGTTCCATAGGCTCCGGAACTGACTGGGTCGGAGCAGACAACAATTTTGATAGAGCAGACGACTTCAGCAGTCTCAGGACCACCCTCTCCACATCTTCCAAAAGGCTCCTAGAAGACCTGGAGGACATAGTCGGGGATCTTGATCTTGGTGGAATAGCAGGTTCCATAAATTCAGTGGTCGGCTCTGACAAACTAGGAACTGACCCTGTCACCACAATGCTGCTCTTAGCTCCGAAGGCAGTGGAGCCGATAGTCCGATTTTGCCACTTTAGGAGGTGGCTCTGAGACGCCAGCTGGTGCCGGCGAAGGTCTTTTCGAAGACTTGGACTTAGCAGATTTAGTGGACTTGGAAGAAGAGGAAGAGCTAGACAAGGCTTATTCAAAGGTAGGCTTTAAAAGACCCTTTAGAAAGTACAGTTTTGTACCTACCATAAATATAGATGTTAGAGTGCTAATACAGCTGCAGTCCTAACAGATGAGTTCTCCTGCCGTCAGGCGGGTCCTCGGTCGGCCGAATTCCAAAGTCTAGGTCCGGCGTCGGTTGTCGTCGCTTCTTCCCTGACGTCAGTGCGACAGGGGTATAAAGGAACCAGCAGACGGCATTTTCTTCAGTTTTTCTTGCCCCAGATGTCAGGTGCCCCCAGAAGGAAGGCAATACATAAAATTAGGTAACAATGCAATGCAATATAATCAAAAAACAGTAGTTGCAAGCAAATACACCATAAAAGAATACCCCTAGAGGGGAAGGAGGGAGGGAAACCTGGACTGCAGCTGTATTAGCACTCTAACATCTACATTTATAGTAGGTACAAAACTGTACTATGTTCATCGTGCATACAGCTGCAGTCCTAACAGATGGGTAGAATCCCAAAGTAAGAAAGGGGTAGTAGGCACTAGGTATAACTAGGAGGAGCCAAAATGCCCTGCAAGACTGCAGTAGCAAAGCCTGCTCTAGATTTGGAGAATAATGGTAAGTTGTAGTGCTTGGAGAAGGTATGCACAGAACTCCAAGTGGCTGCTTCCAAAATATCCTTGGTAGGAACTCCTCTGAGGAAGGCTGCAGAGGTGGCTGTGGCCCTGGTGGAATGAGTTCTAATGCCTGTAGGTACAGTTTTGCCATGAAAGGAATAGCAAAAGCGTATGCAGTGGGCTATCCATTTTGAAATTGTCTGTTTGGAAATTGGCTTTCCTTGAGCTCCTACTGCATAGGCCACAAAGAGCTGTTCTGATTTTCTGAAAGGCTTTGTTCTGTCCAAATAATAACGCAGTTGTCTGTGGATGTCCAAGGAATGTAGTAATCTCTCCCCTTTGTTTTGAGGATTAGGATAAAAAGTAGGTAAGTGTATGGCCTGATTTAAAGCTACCCTGGATACCACTTTAGGCATAAAGGACGGGTTGGTTCGTAGGGAAACTCTGTCCTGATGGAAGATGATAAAAGGCTGGACAGCCATGAGAGCCTGTAATTCTGAAACTCTATGAGCTGAGGTGATAGCCAGAAGGAAAGCTGTTTTCCAGGACAAATATTGCAAATCTGATGAAGCAGCTGGCTCAAAAGGAGGCAGGGTCAGTTTTTCCAGAATGAAATTAAGATCCCAAGCAGGTATTGGTTGTTTCCTTGGAGGTCTTAAATTCTTAGCCCCTCTGAGGAACTGTCTTAAGAGAGGGTGAGAGAATAAAGGTGGATCAGTGCTGTATTCTGCAGAAATGGCTGAGGCATGGATTTTGATGGAGGAGAAAGAAAGTCCACTGCTTAGCAGTTCAGTCAAATATTGTAGTATTTGTGGTAAATTCAGTTTTCCAGGGTCCTGGCACTTTTTCTCATTCCAGGTACAAAAACGTTTCCATTTTATGAGTAAGCTTTTCTAGTTGATGGCCTTCTGGCCTCCAAAATGACATCCTGCACTTCCTTGGAGAGTAGGGCCTGCTGTGATGCTAAGGAATCTTCCATGCGGCTAGATTGAGTGTTTTTAGCTGACTGTGAAGAGTTTTGAAGCTGTGTTGAGTCAGAAGAAGAGGCATTAGAGGCAGGGTCCATGGTGGGGAATGCGTCAGGCTCCTCAGGAGTGGGTACCAGTGTTGTCTTGGCCAGTCCGGAGCAATGAGGATCATCTTTGGTCTGTCTGCTCTGGTCTTCAATAGCACTTTGGGCAGCAGAGGAAGAGGTGAGAAGGCATAAACTGTCACTGATGCCCAGCGGAAAGAGAGAGAGTCCAATCTCCAGGCCTTTGGATGGAAGATCCTTGAGCAGAATTTTGTCAATTGATGATTTTTGTGGGAGGCAAATAGATCTATGTCTGGCCTTCCCCTTTCTTGGATTATTTCTGTAAAAACTTTTGGATGCAACTTCCATTCGTGTGGATCTGTCATATTCCTGCTTAGGCTGTCTGCCAGCGTGTTTTCCTTGCCTGGCAAGTACTGTGCTTGTAGTTCCATTTGTAAGTCCATGGCCATGTTCCAAAGTGACATGGCCAGTCTGCATAGGGGGTAAGAATGTGTTCCTCCCTGCTTGTTTATGTACCACATAACTGTGGTGTTGTCCGTTCTTATCAAAAGTTGACCTGGTTGTAGAAAGTTCTTGAAAGCTATAATAGCATTTATTACTGCTAGCATTTCTTTTGATTGATGTGAAGGTGCTTTTCTTTTTGGGACCATTTGCCCTGAATGCACCGATCTGTCATGTGCGCCCCCAGGCGTAGTCAGAGGCGTCTGTTGTGATGACTTGATTTGCTTGAGGCTTGCTGAAAGGAAGACCTGTGTTTGTTTGACATGCTTGAGCCCACCACAGAAATTCCTTTTGCAGACATGGAATTAGTGGTATTATCGTTTCCAAACTGTGGCTGTGTTGAGACCATATGTTTTTCAGGTACCATTGTAGTTTCCTCATATGCAGCTTTGCACATGGGATTAGTAAGATGCAAGATGCCATGAATCCCAGAGCCTGCAGGATTTTCCTTGCAGTAAGCCTGGTGCAATTTGCTAGTGCTCTGAAGTACTGAATTAGTTGCCCCTGCTTCTCTGGCGTGAGGTAGGCCATCTGGGTGTTTGTGTCCAAGTTGGCACCCAGGAAAATTATCTTCCGAGAGGGTATCAGTCTTGATTTCTTTTTGTTGACTGTGTATCCCAGGGAGTTCAATAACGTTATTGCATAAGCCATATGTTTCAGAAGAATGTGTTTGCTGTCCGCTTGAATCAGGCAGTCGTCCAAATAGGGACATATTTGTATCCCTTGAAGTCTGCAGTAGGCAATTACTGATGCCAGGCATTTCGTGAATACTCTGGGTGCAGTAGATAAGCCAAAGGGCAATGCAGAGAATTGATAAGGAGTTGAACCTGCAAGAAATCTGAGGTATCTTCTGCAATTTTGTCTGATTGGGACATGCAGGTATGCCTCCTTGAGGTCCAATGTTACCAGCCAAGACTCCTTGCCCAGCATGGGAAGAAGCTGCTGTAGAGTGAGCATCTTGAATTTTGGTACGAGTAGAAATGTGTTTAGGATGGATAGATCCAGAATAGGTCTCCAATCTTTTCCCTTCCTTGGCACCAGAAATAGCCTGGAATAAAACCCTTGACTTTGTTCCTGCGTAGGTACCTCTTGAATAGCTTTCATGCTTATGAGATCTGTAATTTGCCTTTGTGCCTCTGCCCTTTGATTGTGTGGCAGGTTTGGCATGCCTCTCATTTTTGGAAGGGTGTGAAAATGGAATTTGCAGCCTCTGTTTATAATGTCCAGGATCCATTTGTCCTTTGTGACAATATGCCAATTTTTTGAAAATAATGCCAGCTTTCCTCCCAAGGGGGCTGCCATTTGAGACCTGGTTGGCATGCAAAGGGGAAAGTCATTGGGTTTGCTTTCTGATAGATTGCGAGTTGTCCTCACCACCTCTTTGTGTAGGAGCTTGCCATTGTCTGCCTCTGTATGATCCTTGGGATTGTCCTCTGCCCCTCGGGCGCCTGTATCTGCCTCTTTGGGGTCTGTCTGTGGCAGGAAAGGACCAGTTTTTGGAAGGCCAATTTCTACTAAAACGTGGGGGTTGAACCTGTAGAAATTCTTTCACAGTTTGCATTGATTTAGCCTTTTCCTTCATTTTCCTTAATACCTCCTCAGCATTAGCACCAAATAGTACATCCTTTTGAAGAGGAGCGTCTAGTAATTTAGCTTTGACATGATCAGGCAAGGCTTGTTCCTTGAGCCAGGCATGCCTACGTATGACTGATCCTGTAACAGCAGCTCTGCATGAGGCCTCTAGAGCATCAAAACCACATTGTAAGGTATGCTTACCCACTTGTTCTGCACTATGCATCAAGTCCTGCAACTCCTTCAAGTCTGGTTGTTCAGGTTGTGACATTTTACTTTTCAATTGTGATAAAAACTGTTGGTATTTTAGCATATGAAACTGACAGTTTAAGGCCCTCATGGATAAGGTAGCAGAGGTATATACCTTTTTTCCCCACCTTTCTAAGGATCTGGAATCTCTCTCGGAAGGCAATGGATTTTTAGCAATGGAGGCCTTAACTCCCTTGGGGCCCTGTGAGATGGTTTCTGGGTCAGCAGCATGGCTCTTGTATAGAAATTGGTGTGAGTCAGGGACCCTGTAGTACCTGTCAGGCTTAACTGGAGCTGGAGGTAGAGAGTCCGGGTTAAGGCAGGCCTCCGAGTAAACATCATCTAGGATGTCCAAGACAGGAGGTATAGCCAAAGGCCTGTGCTGAGGAAGTAAGAGAAATTCCCTGAGCCTTTTCTTGGAATCAGAATAATCCTGGCCTTCCCAGTGGAAGTGTTCCCTTAAGGTGTGCAAAGTTTCCCCAAATGAGTAATCCTCAGGGGGGATACAGAAGGGATGGACTCCTCCGCATCAGAGTCTTCAAAAGGGGAGTAAAAATGTTCCCGATCAGAGTGCTCTGAAATAATGGAGCCCTGATCAGAGGAGGGGGAATCTTCCTTCACTCTAGGCCTTTTGTCCGGAGGGGGCTGAGAACCTCTGATAAGAGTAATTAAATCCTCAGCCATTTTAAGCATCTGTTTCTTAGGCATGGGGCCTGGAGATGGGCCCTGTGCAGCTGGTCTTTTAGAGTGCATGGTTGCTTTCGACTTAGTGAAAGCCTTAACAGAGAAAGAAGAGGAAGGTCTGAAGACACCTTGAGTGGAGGTGGACCTGTCCACATTCTGAGTTTCAACGCCAAAAGTGGCTTCGGTATCTGTAGTCGGGGTGTGGGCCGAGGAGCCTGCGACCTCGGGTACAGGAGACACCGTCAAAGACAGGTCGTCGGTAGGCAGGGGCTGCGTAGGCGCCTCACTGAGAACCGGACCACGTGTAGCCGGCTTTGGCATGGTGTTGGTAGAGGCCGCGGACCTCGCGTGTCGGTCCTTGTCTTTTCGTTTTTTAGACAAAACCGGAGTCGGAGTATCCGACGACATAGTATAGTTAAAAGCTTTTCCAAAATAATGCTGGGCGAACTCCGCCCGACGCTTAATAGTGCGTTTGTTGAATGTAGCACAAAAGCGGCAGGCCGAGACCTCGTGGTCTGGGCCTAAAAGTACAGTTTTGTACCTACCATAAATGTAGATGTTCGAAGATCCACATTGCTGCAGTTAAATGTAGATGTTCGAAGATCCACATTGCTGCAGTCCTTACACTTGGGTAGTCCGCTGTCCTCGGTCGGCCCGAATATCAAAGTATAAGGCTGACGTCGGTCAAGGCGCATTTGACTGACATCAGGACGTCAGGGTACAAATGCGCATGACCGACGTCATATCCTCAGTCTTTTCTTGCCCCAGATGTCAGAAGACCCTAAAAATAAAGGTCAAAACCAAAAGACAGCAAACAAACAACCAACCATCCTAGCACTAAAAATATGTACAATATATACAATATATACAATATACCTCATATTGACAACCCAACCCACACCACCTCTAACTACAGAGGGAAGGAGGAGGAGGGTAATTGGACTGCAGCAATGTGGATCTTGAACATCTACATTTATGGTAGGTACAAAACTGTACTATGTTCTTCATCTCACATTGCTGCAGTCCTTACACTTGGGTAGAATCCCAAAGCAGAGGTAAGGGAGGATGGCCAAACTATAAGGAAGCAGGAGCTGCCAAAATGCCCTGCAAAACAGCAGTGGCAAAACCAGCCCTGGATTTAGAGTAAAGTGGTAGGTGATAATGCCTAGAGAAAGTATGCACTGAACTCCAAGTAGCTGCCTCCAAAATATCCTTAGTTGCCACCCCCCTCAAACAAGCTGTCGAAGTGGCAGTAGCCCTAGTGGAATGAGGCCTAATCCCAGCTGGAATCTCCTTGCCATGATGGGAACAACAGAAAGCAATGCAAAACCCAATCCACTTAGAAATAGTTTGTTTTGACACAGGCTTGCCCTGAGAACTCAAAGCAAAAGAAACAAATAACTGCTGAGACTGCCTGAACCCTTTAGTTCTGTCCAAATAATATCGCAACTGCCTGTGTACATCTAAAGTGTGCAAAATCTTTTCCCCTTTATTTTGGGGATTTGCATAAAAAGTAGGCAAATGAATAGTTTGGTTTAAAGCCACACTAGAAACCACTTTAGGCATAAAGGAAGGATTAGTACGTAAAGATACCCTATCCTTATGGAAAATTAAGAAAGGCTCAACCGCCATAAGGGCCTGCAACTCAGAAACCCTCCTTGCAGAGGTAATAGCCAACAAAAAAGCAGTCTTCCATGATAAAAACTTTAATTCAGTAGTAGCTGCAGGCTCAAAAGGTTGTAGAGTGAGTTTCTCCAACACAAAATTGAGATCCCAAGCAGGAGTAGGAGCTCTTCGTGGGGATCTTATATTCTTTGGCCCCCTAATAAATTGCTTGATCAAAGGATGAGAAAACAATCGTGGGTCACAATCATAGTGAGCGAAATTGCTGCAGCATGAACCTTAATAGAAGAGAAGGACAAACCTTTGTCCAGTAACTCAGTAAGATATTGAAGAGCCACACTTAAATTAGGCTCAGAAACATCAAAATCCTTTGCTGCACTCCAAAATAAAAATCTCTTCCATTTATCTGCATACACTTTCCTTGTACTAGGCCTTCTAGCTTCCAAAATAACATTCAAAACTTGCTGTGGAAGTGGAGGCCCACTATGGTTCAAAACAGAATATGCCAGGCTGTTAGGTGCAGAGAGTGAAGCTTGACATTGAGCAAATGACTGTCCTCCTGAGACAACAGGTGTGGAATCGAAGGCAAAGGCCATGGAGGGCTTCCGCACCAGGCTTCTCAGTAATGGGTACCAATGCTGTCGAGGCCAATCTGGAGCTATCAAAATCATCCTTGGCTTGTCCTTTCTGGCCTTTAGTAGTACCTTTGGGAGGAGAGGCAGAGGCGGAAAGGCATACACATGAAGATTGCTCCAATTGAAGGAAAGAGCATCCACTTTCCAAGCTGTGGGATGAAACCGTTTTGTGCAAAACTTTGGCAGCTGGTGGTTTAGTGGAGAAGCGAACAGATATTATGTCTGGAGTTCCCCATGACACTGTCAATTTCTGAAATACATGAGGATCCAATTTCCACTCGTGGGGATCCATAATTTGTCTGCTCAGCACATCTGCTAAGGAGTTCTGTGCTCCCGGCAGAAACCTTGCCTGAAGATTTAGCTGTAAACTGAGAGCAGTCTCCCACAAAATCATTGCTTGCCTGCATAGAGGATAAGAATGTGTTCCCCCTTGCTTGTTGATGTACCACATGACAGTTGTGTTGTCTGTTAGAATCAACACCTGCCCTGGAAGAAGTAAATCCTTGAAAGCTATTAATGCAAACTGGACTGCTAACATCTCCTTCAAGTTGATATGTAGATGTAGTAGTCTGGCAGGCCACTTGTCTTGTATCCACTTTCCATTTAGATGAGCTCCCCAAGCTTTGTCTGAGGCATCTGTCGTTAAAATCTGACTCGCCTCTGGCCGGGTCACAGAGAGTCCCTTGTTTAGGTGACATTCCTGAGCCCACCACAAAAATTCCTTTTGAATGGAAGGTATTATTTGAATGACAGTGTCCAGATCCTGGCAGTGCTGTGTCCATACATTTTTGAGATACCATTGTAGCTTCCTCATATGCAGTTTGGCATTGGGAAGCACCAGAATACAAGATGCCATGAACCCTAAGGCTTGAAGGACTGTCCTTGCAGTCAGCCCGGACTGATGAGATAGCTGATGAAAATAAAGGGAAAGATTCTTTTGTTTGTCCGGGGTCAAAAAGGCCATCTGGGATGCTGTATTCAGTCTTACACCCAGAAAGCACATGTCCTGAGAGGGTACTAGACTGGACTTTATTTCGTTCACAGAATACCCCAGGCATCTTAGCACTGCTATCACATATTCCAAATGAAGAAGAAGCTCGTCCCTTCCTTGAGCCAGAATCAGGCAATCGTCCAAATAAGGATAGATCTGTATTCCTTTTAGCCTGAAGAAAGCTATCACTGGAGCCAGAACTTTCGTGAACACTCTGGGCGCAGTAGATAAGCCAAAGGGCAATGCAGAGAACTGACAGTGAGAAGTCCCAGCTCGAAAACGTAGATACTTCCTGCAACTTAGTCTGATAGGAACATGAAGGTAAGCCTCCTTGAGATCCAAAGTTACCATCCAATGATCTTTGCCCAGCAGAGGTAAAAGCTGCTGTAACGTCAACATTTTGAACTTGGGAATGTCCAGATAAGTGTTGAGGATAGATAAATCCAAAATTGGTCTCCACGTGTTCCCCTTCTTTGGTACTAGGAACAGGCGAGAATAAAATCCTAGGCCCACTTCTGGCATAGGGACCGGCTGTATGGCCCCTATTTGGAGTAACAGAGAAATTTGCTTGTGAGCCTCTATTCTTTGTTGAGGAGGAACGTCTGGCATGCCTTTGAAAGGAGGCAAGGTATGGAAATAAAACCTGTAACCGTGGTGTATGATATCCAATACCCATCTGTCTTGGGTAATTAAACTCCAATTTTCTTTGAAAAGTGCCAACCTTCCCCAAAGGTGCTGCCAGGCGAGAAGGCTCTGGCAGCTGAAAAGGTAGGTCATTGGGTCTGTTTACGAAAGGACTGACCCCTGCCCTCACCCGAAGACTGTGCAGGAGAACTCCTGTTCTAGGCCTGAAAGAGCCCTGAGCTCTGCCCTACCACGTCTAGATCTACCCCTAGACTGGGAATCATAAGAAGGATATGTCCACCCTTAGTAGGCCAATTTCTACTAAACTTTGGAGGCTGAACCTGCAAAAAATCTTTAACAGTCTGCATAGACTTAGCCTTGTCTTCCATTTTCTTCAAAACTGCCTCAACAGGAGAACCAAACAACACATCAGATTGTAAAGGAGCATCTAAAATCCTTGTTTTAACATGGTCAGATAAATTCTGATCCCTCAGCCAGGCGTGCCTGCGAAGAACTGACCCAGTGGCAGCCACCCTAGACGAGGCCTGTACAGCATCAAAACCACATTGCAAAGAATGCTTACCCACCTGTTCAGAAACATGTACTAAATCTTGTAACTCTTTACAATCAATACCTTCCGCCAGAGCATCAACCTTAGACTTCAATTGTGAAAGGAGATAGTTTTGGTATTTCAACATGTGAAACTGGCAATTCAAAGCCCTCATAGCTAGAGTGGAAGAAGTATAAACTTTCTTTCCCCATCTATCCAAGGCCCTGGCCTCTTTATCTGTAGGAACAGTTCTTGACAACAGAAGCCTTAACACCTTTAGGCCCCTGGCTAACAGTTTCTGGGTCTGCCCTAGGACTCTTAAAAGATACTTATGAGCTTCAGGCACCCTGTAATACCTATCCGGTTTAACAGGAGCAGGAGGCAAAGAATCAGGATTAAGAGAAGCCTCTGTAAAACATCTTCCACTACATCCAAAACAGGAGGTATAGCCAAAGGCCTATGCTGGGGTAAGAACAAAAATTCCCTAAGCCTTTTCCTGGAATCAGAGAAGTCCTGACCTTCCCACTTAAAATGCTCCCTCATGGAATGAAGAGTTTCTGAAAAAGAAAAATCCTCAGGAGGAGAAGCAGAAGGAGTAGAATCATCCACATCAGAATCAGAATAAGGAGAGTACTCCTGCAAGTCTTCAGCCGAAGACTCAAACATCCGAAGCCTGCTCAAAACTCCCTAGCTCAGGCTCCACCCTAGGTCTCTTATCAGGAGGGGACAAAGAACCCCTAATCAAAGTAATCAAATCTTCTGCCATTTTAAGCATATGCTTCTTGGGCACAGTTCCTGAAGAACTAGGGGTGACACCAACTGAAGCTAAACCTGGCCTGCCTCTGGGAGAAGCCTTGGAAACAGAAGGAGAAGGCCTAACCACCCTAGGCAGGGAGGGGTATAGTAACCTGAGAAGCCCCTCAGCCTGACCTGCCTCCTGAGAGGCCACATCCTGCAATAACAAAGTCTCTCCTGGGATTCCAAAGAAACCTCCGGTGGAACCACCCGGCTCCACAGACACCTCTAAAGAACCCGGTCCAGTGCGGACAGTTCTTCTAGCCTAGGCTTAACTGCTTTGTCCTTGCGCCTCTTGAAGAAGCGGGCGTCGGAGCATCCGACGGCATTTTATAATTGCACCGCTTCCGAAGACTAACCTGGCACAATCTAACCTTCTCTTTATAGTGCGCTTATTGAATCTAGCACAAGGCGACACCAACAACGTCGTGCTCAGGCCCTAAACAAGGAATACACAAAGTATGATAGTCTCTATGCGGTATCTGTTTCCCACAAGAAATACAATTATTCACTTTTTCTGACATCCGGTAAACCACTGAGGCAAGAAAAACTAAAATATTCCCCAGCGGTACTTAGCCAACTTTGACTCTGTCTGAAACTCGAATCGAACAATTTCAGAACGCCAACCGGCACTTGCAACGCTGCTTCTGCATCGGACCATGCGGCAAAAAAGACTGAGGATATGACGTCGGTCATGCGCATTTGTACCCTGGCGTCCTGATGTCAGTCAAATGCGCCTTGACCGACGTCAGCCTTATACTTTGATATTCGGGCCGACCGAGGACAGCGGACTACCCAAGTGTAAGGACTGCAGCAATGTGAGATGAAGAACATCAAGGTATACAGAGGGAATGGAAATCCTTATGCGGTATTTGCTTCCCACAAGAAATACAATTATTAACTTTGTCTGACATCGGTCTGAGGCAAGAAAAGGTTCTAGCAGTACTTAGCTTTTAAGAAGACTTCGGTTTCCAAATTTTCGTAATCTCAGGAGCTGGCCGACCAGCACTTGCGAACTGCTTCTGCTTCGGGCACCGCGCGGCAAGAAAGACTGAAGAAAATGGCGTTGGCTGGTTCCTTTATACCTCTGTCGCACTGACGTCAGGGAAGAAGCGACGACAACCGACGCCGGACCTAGACTTTGGAATTCGGCCGACCGAGGACCCGCCTGACGGCAGGAGAACCCATCTGTTAGGACTGCAGCTGTATGCACGATGAACATTTAACTTGTTCCTCCTCTCCTGTAACACTCTAGGGGAGAAGGCATGACAAAACTAGCAAGTCTCTTGCAAATGGATGGCCCCTAAGCAATAGACACATAGACCATGACCATCCGTCAATGATGCTTTATGGGAGCACTGCATGCATTTTTTGAAGCCTGAAGGCTTGTGCTCCTTAACCTCTTCAGACATAACACACAGACGAAAGAGAAGAGAAGCAAAGGGGGGGTCCTCTTACTTAAATGGGCCTAGCCCTGAAGGAGGAAGAAACACCACAAGGACTAGGTCCTCTAACAGCCTAGTCCAGAAAGGAAAGGAATAGCTAGGTCTTCTAACTTAAACAGACCAGCAAAACTCACACACACAGAAAAAAACTTATTCTGCGTAGGATTAACAGAGGAAGCTGAAACTGGAGTTTCAAACAACAAACTCTAGCTAGGGCTTCTAACTTACACAAGCAAAAACTCACACACACACACACACACACACACACACACACACACACACACACACACACACACACACACACACACACACACACACACACACACAACCCTTATTCTGCTAAGGATTAACAGAGGAAGCTGAAACTGGAGTTTCGAACAACGAACTCCACCACTGTAAAAAATCAACACCAGCAGATAACCGCCAAACCAAACTGCACTACGAAACCGTAGACTAGAACACTAGCGTTTATTAAGCTATCAACACTAACAATAAATGTAAACTGGCACACAGGATACCACAAAGCACACTAACAGGCCCAAGGCCAACGCTTACACCAAGGGGTGCAAAGGACCTAATTACCTAAGAATTAGCAACTCTATACTAACAAATACTAATGCAAAAACTACTGTACTACACCAATTACAACTTTGAACAGGATTTTAAGCAATATAAGCAAGAATGAGAAGTTATGTACCTACCATAACGTTCCATGTTAGTTGTCTTCTCTCGCCTTCTTTCTTGCTGGATGGGTTCAGAGCCGAACCTCGGCTCTGACTCTGCCTATACTAAAGCTCGAGAGCTAATTTTACCGGCTCGAGGCAACCCTATATCCCATGATGCTAGGCGGTAACTACCCAGATCTCGTTTGGTAGCTAAGAAACCATAGCCAATTCAGTCTCCCCTCTGAGGTGGAGGAGGAGGAGAAGGAAGAACTCCCAAAATATCACTACCCGAAGCTGAATCTACCCCAGGACCAACTGTCTGAGCTAATAGTGTAAGATAAGGTCCCCTGTAAGAAGGGGAAAAACCTCTCGGTCTGTCCAGGCTAGGGGGATGGTGGGCAGGACGCAAGAAAGGCGGCGAGAGAAGACAACTAACATGGAACGTTATGGTAGGTACATAACTTCTCAATGTTAAGTTGTCAATCTCGCCTTCATTCTTGCTGGATGGGACCGCGTCCCTAGCACCTTTATCCTGGGTGGCTCATTGGAACAGACTCTTGAGAACGGTGGAACCAAAATTTGCCCTGTTTCTGGAGGCCATGTCCAATTTGTAATGTGTAACGAAAGTATGAGGAGAGGCCCATGTGGCAGCCGCACAGATCGTGTCTATTGGTAATCTAGCTTGAAAGGCTGTAGATGTAGCCAATGCTCTGGTTGAATGGGCTCTTGGCCTAGAAGGCAATTCTTTACCTCTGAGTTGATAAATACAGGTAATCACAGAAGACAGCTACCTAGACAGGGTTACTTTAGATACCGGAAGACCCTTTTTACTCTCAGCATAAGATAAAAAGAGTTGACCAGATTTCCTGAATTGTTTAGTTCTGTCCAGATAGAAGCGGAGCGGACGATGAACGTCCAGACAAAGTAGTTTTTGCTCCGCCCTGTTTGAATAATTAGGAAAGAGAACTGGAAGATCAATAGATTGATTTAAATTGAGAAGCCACCTTGGGTAAAAAAGAAGGGTTAGTTCTTAGAGAAACCCTGTCTTTGTGGAACACTAAATAAGGAGGGCGAATGCAGAGGGCATAAGGTTCAGATACTCTCCTAGCAGACGTAATGGTGACTAGGAATAGTGTCTTCCAGGAAAGTAACTTCAAGGAACAGGAGGCCGCAGGTTCGAAGGGAGGGAGAATCAAGGATGCTAAAACTAAGTTTAAATCCCACTGTGGTGGGGGGTCTTTGATCTGAGGCCTGAGTAAAAAGATACCTCTGAGGAATGCCTTGCAAAGCTTATGGGACATGATGTTGGAGTCCGACAAGCCTATGTGAAAACTTGAGATGGCTGCTAGCTGAACTTTTACTGTGGAGGAATATGATCCTGAGTGAAAGATTTCGGCTAGGAAATCCAAGACCGAGTGTATTGGAGCAGTGAAGGGATCTATGTTCCTAGCCTTTGCCCAAAAGGAAAAGCGTTGCCATTTACTAGCATAGATCCTTCTGGTGGAAGGTTTAAGGGAAGCTACGATGATATCGCGGACAGAATTTGAAATCATTGGAAACCTGGCTAGGGACGGAAGTGGAGCAACCAAGCTGTGAGGTTGAGAGATTGGAGGGATTGGTGCAGCTGCCCTGATTGATGGGCCAAAAGATATGGCATTGGATCCAGATGCCAAGGCTGCTCCAAAAGGTAGCGATGCAGGAAAGGGAACCATATCTGTCGAGGCCAATAAGGGGCAATGAGGATCATCTTGGCCCTCAAGGCGGTAGCTTTCTGAATTGTTTGTGTGATTAACGGAAAGGGGGGGAAAGGCGTAAAGAAGTCCCTGAGGCCAATTGTGGACTAGACCGTTTCTGGGGGGATGGCCTGGAAGGGGGAAGAGTGTGAAGAAGTCGAGGCACTTGCTGTTTTGTGGTGTTGCAAAAAGATCGCAGCAAGGAAACCCCCACTTCCGAAATATTTTGTCAGTCACCGATTGCTTGAGACACCACTCATGAGGCATGATAACAGCTCTGCTCAGCCTGTCCGCTATGACGTTGGACTTCCCGGGGATGTGCGTTGCTATCAGAAACCGGTGAGAAGAGATCGCCCATTGCCAGAGTCTGAGTGCTTCTCGACACAGGGTATGACCTGGTTCCATCCTGCTTGTTGATATACCATACTACGGACATATTGTCCGTCTGAATTGCAATCGTCCCCAGGGGAAGAGAGTCTTGAAGGGCTTGCAACGTCAAAAGCACTGCTCTCATCTCCAGGACGTTTATGTGCAAGTGGCATTAGAAGGGTTGCCATGTACCATGGACTGTCCTGCCCTGAAAATGCCCCCCCCCCACCCACCCACCCAATCAGGGAGGCGTCCGTTGTGACTGTGGCGAGGGAAAAAGTCTGCCTTGATGGACTTGAGGGGAGACCATCCACCAAGACAGATGTTTTCTGCAAGATAGAGTTATTAGGATCTTGTGTGTCATAGGGAGCTGTTGGAAGGATCACTGGGAGAAAAGCATCCATTGAAGAAGCTGCATGTAAAAGCGGGCAAGGGGAAGGAGCGTGATGGCTGCCGCCATGAGACCTAACACCTTCAGAACATACCTGGCCTGAACTTTGTTGTTCTGAAGAAGGACGTGAACATGACTTTGAATATCTAAGACCCTCTGCTCCGTTAACTTTGCTGAGAGCTGAACGGTGTCCAAGGTGGCGCCTATGAAGGTAATAGACTGACAAGGCGACAAGGCAGACTTTTCAAAATTTAGAGAGATACCTAGCTCCAAAGACAAAAATAGCAAGCATGCAAAAAAAAAAAAAAACAAAACACACACAATTAGGACCTGTATTTTCAAAAAATGAATTTAAAATGATATTCAAGCAGCAAAAAAAAAAGGTTTATTTAAGTATCCACACTCTAGGTATCGCTGCTGATAAACAACTTCATCAGAATAAAACCAACCCCTCATCACATTCATTTTATATACAACTGTTTGAATCATACAATCAAAATTTAAAGTGATACATACTATATAAATGTATGGCCCAAAACATATAAGCATAAAGAATATAAATACTGTTAAAACCCTATGCACCACTGTAAATACATTTTGCTAAAATGAACATAGCTATTAAAAACACATCTTCAGAGATACCTAGCTCTTTGCAAATGTGGATGGTGTAGTCTCTGGCTAGAAGAAGTTGACGCCTGGTGGTGGCAGTGAGGAGCCAGTCGTCTAGATATGGAAACACCTGGAATCCTTGACGTCTCAGATGAGCCGTAACCACTGCCATACATTTGGTGAACACTCGGGGGGGCTGTAGTGAGACCAAAGGGCAGGGCTCTGAACTGGTAGTGACTGGCTCCCAGCCTGAAGCAGAGAAACCTTCTGGAGCACCTGTGCATTTTGATGTGATAGTACGCATCCTGAAGGTCCACTGAGCACATCCAATTGTCCTTGCACAGAAGGGGTAAAATGGACTGTAGCGTGACCATCCGGAACCTCGTTCTTTTTACAAACTTGTTTAGATTGCTGAGATCCAATATTGGCCTCCAGTCCCCTGTTTTTTTTGGTGCCAAAAAGAACTTTGAGTAGACTCCAGATCCTAGCTGGTCTGCTGGGACTGGCTGGATGGCTCTCTTTTTTAGCAGCTTTGATATTTCTAGTGCTGCTTGTTCCCTTAGACTGGGTGGAACGTCTGAAGAGACCCCATTTGAATCTTTGGGGTTTGGATAAAGGGGATTTTGTAACCCTCGGATATGATCGACTGCACCCATTTGTCTTGTGTGAGGGAGAGCCAGGCTTGTGGGTACAGCGCTAATCTTCCCCCGACTGCCTCCAAAGGTGGACAGTCGGGCAACACCTCAGGGATGCTGGAAGGGTTTGTCAGAGAGGGTTTCTCTGCTACCCTGGTTCTGCGGACCCCCTCTGCCTCTTGGGCGGCGTCTGTTGTTGTTGTTCCCCCCTCTGCCTCTAGGGGTGAACTGACCTCTTGCGTCAGGCATGACTTGTTGTGATTTACGGAACCACATTTTTCCACCCTTTTGACCCTTAGGATATGGTCTAGATGGGGTAGAAAAACGGACTCCTATGGCAGAAAGAGTCTTGCCATCTTGTTCGCATCTGGTCAAAGTATTTTTCACTTGAGGCCCAAACAACGCTGAACCATCAAAGGGGGAGTTAGTGAAAGACGCCTTGAAGGGGTCTGCGAAGTTACAAAGCCGCATCCAGGTGTAACGCCTCAAAGCCACACCTGTGCATGCGGCCCTACTCGCTCCATCGGCTGCATATGAAATAAGCCACATGGAGGAGTTGACAATAGAATTCAGGGTTCCTAGCTGTGAGTTAATTTTTTCCTGAGACCAAGCAGCTGATGAATCCTGTAGGACCTCACCCAGTTCTTTAAGAATGTCTCTTTGAAGACGGGTGAAGTGGCATAAGTAGTTCAGCGACCGCATGGCAAAGGTCGCTGACGAGAACATCCGCTTGCCGTACCTATCCATTGTCCTAGATTCCTTGTTAGGCGGATGGATAGGTACTGAAGGATCAGCCAGTTCCTTTTTAGTGGCCGCCGCCACCACCATGGCATCAACTGGGACACCTTTGGATAAAAATTGTTTATCAGAAGGGACTGTTATAAATTTAGAAGGCCTCCGTGGGGTGGGTTCCAACAAGTCAGGGGCCGTCCACGCCTTCCGTGCCACCACTTCCATAAGGGGGTCGAAGGGCGAAGACACCCAGGAGGTGGAGGGTCGAGAACCAAAAGCCTCCAGGTAAACCGACTAGTCCTCGGAAGGATTAAGGGAAGACCAGTTCCCCCTCTGTTTAAGGATTTCAAGGATGTCAGAGAAGGAGACATCCTCAGAGGGGGACCTTGGGGATCCTTCAGACTCATCCTAGTCGGTATCAGATGTGACGCACTCAGGGGAGTCCACATGCTCCCTCTTACATGTCCTCTTACGCGGGGGTTCACCTGACGGATCAGGGGAAACCTCGGAAGAGGAGAATATTCCCAATGGGGAAACCTGAGGCGTTGGATCTCGATGGCTGGGGGCGTGAGAGTGGGAAGAGACATCAGCAGGCACTACAGTGGGAGGAGCTAATGGAGCTGACCGTAGAGCAGGCACTGGGGCTAATACGCTCATGACCCCGAAGGCGCCCCTGTCAGGCAGGCTAGAGAGCTCCCGCTCCAAAGAGCTAGGAACCCCAGCCGGCACCGACAGGGACGGCTCCGAAGACGATGTCGGGGCCGAACTCACCAACGCCTATGCTCCGAGAGGGAGAACAGGGTCGGACAAGGGTCCGATGCCACTCGCCTCGAGCGGTGAAAGTCAGCGCCAGATCCCTCCAAGGATGGCACCATGGACAAGATCGGAGCAGACGACGGAGCTGAAGGGTGAGGTATCGGCTCCGACGTCAAAACGGTCACGGCTCCGAGCAGCTCCGGCTCCGAACACTGGGGTAGAGTCGAAGGAGGAATAGACCGTTGTATGGACGTAGCCGCTGTCTGATGAGACGGGCTGTGAAGCATTTGGGCCAGTGCCTGAGACTTTAATAGTCTACTTACCACCCTCTCAAGGTCATGATCAGAAAGCCTGGAAGACCGAGAGGAATGGCTCTGATGGCTCCGCTCCGAGAGTAACGGTGACCTCGGAGCTGAATGCATAGACTCCAGAGATGGAGATCTGGACCTCTTGCGTGAGGAGGGCATCAGGGTTGATGGAGCCGTAGACACGTCGGCTCCAGCCGGGGCCGACTTTAAAGACAGAGTCTTAGAGGTATCGGCTCCGGCTGGAGCCGATGCAGGTAGCTGCGATACAGAGGTATCGGCTCCAGCCGGAGCCGATAATGTCGCAGAAGACGAGCCACCATCCGAAGGCCTAGAGCTCGGAGCCGACGGTTTAGTTGGTTTCGAAGGCTTCCCCGGCACGGATTTAGCCGGGGAACCTTCGGGCTTTAATAAGCCCCTTAGTATCAGTTTATTCCTGTGCTCCTGCAGGACTCTTGGGCTGAATGCATGGCACACTGAGCAAGAGTCCTGCAGGTGCAGGGGTCCCAGGAAATAAACACAAGAAGTGTGACAGTCTGTCAGAGACATCTTCTGACAGCACGAGTCACACTTCTTGAAGCCTGAGATCTTGGTCTCCTTCGAGATATTGTAGTTGAAAGGAAAAAAAAACAAAAATAGAAGAAAACACACACACACTCCAACAAATAGGGATACAGGGATACTGAGGGAACACACACACAGCTAAGAATCCCTGTGAGGGAATTAAAATAAAACGAAAGGGCCTAAGGCCTAACCTAGGGTGTGGGAGTATGACAGGGATAAGGGATAAAAAAAAGGGACTAAACTTTTAAATTAACCAGAAACTAGTCTATAAAAGATTAAATAGTAAACTAGGGGAAAAAACTAAGGAGAAGACTAAGATTTAGTGAAAAAATAGTCACTAACCTGTGAGCCGGTAAAAAGAGCAACCTCGCTAGCTTAAGCGGCAAACGAGATCTGGGTAGTTACCGCCTAGCATCATGGGATATAGGGTTGCCTCGAGCCAGTAAAATCAGCTCTCGAGCTTTAGTATAGGCCGAGTCCCGAGGGTTGCTCGAACCCATCCAGCAAGAATGAAGGCGAGATTGACAACTTAACATAAAAAGTTAACACTTAGCCAGAGCCAAGAGAAGCACAACTGAACTCGTCAACACGGCAAACTAGATCTGGGGTTTGTACTGGTGCACTATGGGATACTTGCTTAGCCACGAGCCAACCAGAAGTTTTCAAGCTTATAAATCGGCAGAGTCAGAGCAGAGGATCAGCTCCGAACCCATAAAAAATGAAGGCGAGATTGAACTACACAATACTAAGAAGTTATGTACTCACCATAACATTCCATCTGAGTAGGTAGCTTCATTTGTCTGCAACCTGTGGGTCTTGGATCCGATATCAGATCCGAGCCGGCAACTTGTTTCAAGCTAATGGATCCGAGCTCCTAGCTCCTCCCTTCACCCATAATCCCCTGCTAACCCTCCATGACCTCAGATCGAGTTTGCCCGTCAATAAATACCCAAAAGCAGGTATCCAACTAAAAAAAAGATCCGAAGAAGGCCAGGGGGAAGGAGGGGGGATGGCTGCAGACAAATGAAGCTACCTACTCAGATGGAACGTTATGGTGAGTACATAACTTCTTAATCTGAAGTAGGGAGTTCATTTGTCAGCAACCTGTGGGACAGAGTCCCCAGCTACCTGAACCTTGGGTGGCCATCATGGAAGGATATTGCGAAGCACCGCAGAGCCAAAGGATGCTCTCCCTCTAGAAATCACGTCCAGTTTGTAGTGGTTAATAAAGTTATGAGATGAAGCCCAAGTGGCTGCTGAACAAATATCATCTAAAGGAACTCTAGACTTGAAGGCCGCAGAAGTAGAGATGGAACGAGTGGAATGTGCGCAAACTCCTTCCGGTGCGGGTCTCCCAGAGGCTTGGTACGCCAATAGGATACATTGAGAAATCCAGCGTGATAGAGATACTTTTGATATTGCTTTCCCCAAATTAAATTTGGCAAAGGAAACGAACAGCTGGTCGGATTGTCTATGACCAGCTGTTCTACGAGTATAAAAGCGAAGCTGCCTATGAACATCTGAGTGCAGCTTGTACTCTCCTTTATTCTGATATTTAGGGAAGAAAACCGGTAAATTTATGGATTGATTTATGTTGGTTTCTGATGCTATCTTGGGAAGAAAAGAGGGATTGATCCTGAGGTACACTCTGTCTGGGTGAAAGATCAAATAAGGAGGCTTCACAGAAAGAGCTTGAAGCTCCGAAACTCTTTTTGCTGAAGTGATGGCTACAAGGAATGCTGTTTTCCAGGACAAGAATTTGAGATCTACTGAAGCAGCTGGTTCAAAGGGTGGAGCAGTCAAGGCTTGAAGAACTAGTGAAAGATCCCATGGTGGTACGGCTTCTTTTATAGGGGGTCTAAGCAAGGTGGTGGCCTTGAGAAAGGTTTTACACAACTTGGCCGACATCAAAGGCCCTGTATCATGTCCCACACGGTAATGTGAAATGGCTGCCAATTGCACTTTGACAGTTGAACAACTAGCGCCTTCCTGAAAAAGTTCGGTTAGGAAGTCTAATATGGACGGAAGGAGCCGTAAAGGGATCTAGATCATGATGCTCCGCCCAGATGGAGAAACGTTTCCATTTACTGCGGTACACTTTCCTGGTGGAGGGCTTATGCACTGCCACAAGGATGGCTTTGACTGGTGAAGAGATACCGGGAGTCCTAACTAGGAGTGGAACTGGAGCAGCCAAGCTGTCAGTTTCAGATTGTCCAGGTTTGGGGTCGGTAAGTTCGACGGATGGGAGATTAGATCCGGACTGGGATCCAGAATCCAAGGAGGATTCACTAGGTGAGACCACAGGTAAGGGAACCAAATTTGCCGAGGCCAGAATGGGGCAATGAGGATCACCCTGCTCCCCAACAGCGAGGCTTTCTGTAAGAGTTGCAGCATCAGGGGTAGAGGAGGATAGGCATAAAGTAGACCGGGTGGCCAAGCATGCACCAGAGCGTCTCTTGGAGTTTCCCCTGGACGGAGAATCAGAGCGAAGAAATTGCCGCATTTGGTGTTTGAGGGAGACGCAAAAAGATCGCAGCAGGGTTGCCCCCATATTGCGAATATCTGCTTCGCTACTAGTGGATTGAGAGACCACTGCAGGGGTAGAAGGGTGCGCCTGAGTTTGTCTGCTAGGATGTTGGTCCGTCCCGGAATGTGCGTTGCAATCAGAAAGCGGTTGGAGGAGATCGCCCATTCCCACACTCTCTCATGGCTTCGCGGCATAGAGGGTAAGATCTGGTTCCCCCCTGTTTGTTGCTATACCAGACAACCGACATGTTGTCCGACTGAATTGCAATCGTTCCAATGGGGAGGAGATCCTGAAGTGCTTGCCTTGAACGGCACGCTCTCTCATCTCCAGAACGTTGATATGCAGGGAGGTCTCTGTGTCATTCCACATGCCTTGGACCGTCCTGCCTGAATAATGCCCCCCCACCCGAGGCGGGAGGCGTCCTTGGTCACCGTGGCGAGAGGGGGAGGGAGGTGCAGAAGGGACGGCCCGTATGGAGGTCCGAAGTTTGGGGCCATCATAATAGAGCCCTCCTGCAAGCCTTGCTGATAGCAATGGGGTGATGAAGAGGAAGGGATAGACAGGACCATTGCACTAGAAGTGTCCATTGCAGTACCCGCATGTTCAGACGGGCGCAAGGAAGGAGCGTAATCGCTGCCGCCATGGACCCTAGTGCTCTCAGGACCAATTCTGCTGGTGAAGTCTCTGATTGGAGGATAGCCCGCACATGGAGTTGCAAATTCCGGATTCTCTCGGAAGTTAGAAAGGCTCGTAGCTCTCTGGTTTCTATTCTGGCTCCTATGAATTCTATGACTTGTGTCGGGGCCAGAAGGGATTTGTCGGCATTGATGGCGATGCCTAACTGTGGGGCTAGGTGGAGAAAGAAATCTCTGGCTGAGCAAAGTAGATGCCTTGTTGGGGCTGTCAGGAGCCAGTCGTCCAGGTACGGAAAGACCTGTATTCCCTGGAGTCTCAGGTGGGCCGCAATCACTGCTAATACCTTGGTGAACACCCTGGGGGCTGTAGTGAGGCCAAAGGGAAGGACCCTGAACTGGTAGTGACTGGCTCCCAGCCGGAAGCGGAGGAACCTCCTGGATCGTCTGTCCATTAGAATGTGGTAGTACGCATCCTTGAGGTCTACAGAGCACACCCAATTGTTCTCCCTTAGAAGGGGGAGAATAGATTGAAGAGTGACCATTCGGAATTTTTCCTTGATTATTGACAGGTTCAAGCGGGAAAGGTCTAGGATCAGTCTCAAGTCCCCCGTCTTTTTTGGCACCAAAAAGAACCTGGAGTAGAACCCTAATCCGAGCTGGTCTTGGGGGATGGGCTGGATGGCTCTTTTTCTTAGCAGCTGCTAAATTTCTGCAGCTGCGGCCTCCCTCTGATCGGGTGGTACATCGGGGAGGTTCTTGAATTTGGGGACATGAGTAATGGTATTTTGTACCCTCTGGATATAATACGAAGCACCCAGCCGTCTGTCGTGATGGACTCCCATGCCGCTAGGTGCTCCGAGAAGCGCCCCCGACTGCCGCCAGAGTGGAGCAGCCGGGTAATCCTTCAGGGCTGCTGTGTGGGCCGTTCAGACAAAGGTTCTCTGGACCCAAAGTTTCTCGGAGCCCCTCTGCCCCTGGGGCGGCGTCCTCCCTGTCCTCCTCTGCCACGGAAGGACTGGTTGTCCGGAGCGGGTGGGGAATGTTGTGATTTCCGGAACCACATCTTCTTCTGACCCTTTTGGTTCTTTGAAAAGGACCGCTGGGGAGCAGAGAAGCGGACTCCGATGGCAGACGTCGTCTTCCCATCTTTCTCGCTCTGGACAAGTGTCTCGCGAACCGTTTTGCCAAATAGGGCAGAACCATCGAAAGGGGCGTTCGCAAAAGACGCTTTAAAGGCTCCAAAGTCACAATGGCAGCCAGGCCTGACGTCTCATGACTAGGCCTGCTCCGCTAGCCCTAGCGGCTCCCTCGGTGGCGTGGGACAATAGCCACATAGAGGTATTTGAAATTGATCTCAGAGTGGCCATTCGGGTGGAGTACAATTGCTTGTCCTCCGCCGACATGGATTCAGGAGGGGGAGGCAGCGTATTCTTTGATAAGATCCCACTGCATCCTGATGACGTGTGCCATATAGTTCAGAGACCTTACCGAGAAGGTCGCTGAACTAAAAACTCGCTTCCCTAAGCGGTCCATCGAGCGGGACTCCTTGCTCTGTGGATGGACTGAGGGGCTCTCCTGAGGTAGTTCCCTCTTCGTGGCTGCCGCCGTCAACATGGCATCTACGGGGGGGCCCTTGCTCCAGTGTGACTGGTCTGAGGGGGGGACTTAGTATTCTGTCCGGGCGTTTTGGTATTGGCTCCACGGTGTCCGGATCCTTCCACACCCTGGTTTTAATAAGGTCCACCCAGGGGTCGGCCAGAGGGGACACCCAAGAGGTAGACGGGCCTGCTTCGAATGCCTCCAGAAACACGGACTCGTCGGAGAAAGACTTGGGGGCAGACCTCCCACCTCTGATCGTCAGCATCTCCATGATGTCCCCAAAGGAGACATCCTTAGGGGGTGATCTTGGGGAGCCTTCCCCTTCCTCCAAGTCTGTGTCCTCAGTTAAGGACTCAAGGGAGTCCACGTGCCTCCTCTTGCACTTATGCTTGCAGGGCACTTCCTGGGGGGGGGGGGTTGTCCGAGGAGGCCTCGCCAGCAACATCCTGTTCCAATGGAACCATCTGGGACATTGAAGCAGGCTGTCCCTTTGGCCGGGTGATGGAAGCCTGGCCCAGCAGAGAGGGAGTGCAGGGAGGAGCCAAGGGCCGGGGGTCCGGATGCTCTCAACAGAGCCCTCTCCACAACATCGAAAGCCGAGGGGGAAACCACTCTCTCTGGGCTCCGAGAGTCTGCTCCCACTCGGATCCGATGAAAGGATCGGAACCGGCGCCGAGACCATCGGATCTGAAGGACCAGTGCGCTCCGACCTAGATGGAGCTGAAGGCACACTGAATCCCTCGGATCCGAAGCTCGGGCCACGGCTCCGAGAGGTACCAGGCTCGAGGGCAGGGTCGGATCAAAAGTACCAAGTACTGTCGGCGCCGACCCACCCCCGGCTCCAACGCTGCTCGGCTCCGAAAGCTCCGAACCCGGATAGCGGGTCGGAGAAGGAGCAATAGGATGGAAAAAAGGTGTCGAGCTCCCGAAGGGAGAGCAAACACTCCCATCTGCAGCTGGGCCTGGATGAACCTTCGCATCATCCGGTCCAAGTCTGCATCGGACATACTGAAAGTCGATCTCGAAGAGGTCACCGAGGCAGGCCTGGAATGCCGCCTCGATGGAGATCGGGCCTCCTCCTCCTCGGGCCCTGGGGAGAAACAAGGGGATCGGAGCCGAGGAGGAGGAGACCTAGAAGCAGTGGTGGGAGAAGCCCGCTTAGCTGGTGGGGCGGCGGAGGTCTCGGCCCGCTTGTGGTGCTTCTCCTCCATTTCTCCCTCCTGGCCTCCCTGTCCTCCAGCTTTGGCGGGAGTTTGAGTCCCGGCGGAGGAGGGCAGGAATGGCAGCAACCACAGCCTGTGGTGGAGCCACTGGAGCAGCGGAGGCGGGCAGTCCGGGGTAAAGTCCCGCCAAGACCAGCTTCAACCTCCGCTCTTTCAGTGCCCTGGGGTTGAACACTGCACAAATGGTACAGCCTGAGGTGAGGTGTTCAACCCCAAGGCACCGAACGCACCGAGTATGGCCATCAGCCGGGGAGAGCTTATGGCCACACTCGGTACATTTAGAAAAAATGGCTTTTGGGGCCTCAGCCACACTTAAAAGAAAAAGTAGTGTTACACACACACACACACACACACACACACAGGCCCCAAAACACAACACACACACACTCTAATGACCAGCGAAGGGAGGGAAAAATCTACTTAAAAAATATATATTTTTACTCTACAGGGAACCTAACACTTACACACTTTATAATTTTTGTGAAAAAAGAAGAAAGTTGACAGAAAAAAATCACACTTAACTGACAATTACTAGTCGAGCTCACAGGAATCCAGCTATCCACAAGCGCGGCAAACTAGATCTGAGGTCATGGAGGGTTAGCAGGGGATTATGGGTGAGGGGAGGAGCTAGGAGCTCGGATCCATTAGCTTGAAACAAGTTGCCGGCTCGGATCCGATATCTGATCCAAGACCCACAGGTTGCTGACAAATGAACTCCCTACTTCAGATCTCTAAGTTAACCAGCATCCATGGGGATTGGTAGATGCCGGATAACTGTAGTTTCTGGTTGCTTGAGAGTTACTATTAAATATAGGCCTAACCAATACTGTACCCTATACTATTGGTGGTCATTGACTTGTTCTTAGGTTGGGGAGAGAGGAAATTTATTCTTGTTTTCCTTTTTAAAACTCTAAAAACATAAGGTATGTTTCTGCGGGGGGAAACAAAGTGCATCACATGTAAATTGTACTGTATTTCGATTTTTTTTTTTTTTGTTCTGGTTGCTTGAGTTCTAGTTAACAGAGTTTACTGTACATTCTTTGATGGAAACAGGGACAGACTTTTGTTTAGAACTGAAATGAGAGCACCTGAATGGCATCTCAGATTTAACATTTTTTCAGCTGCCTTGCATAAACATGAAACTGCACTCACTGCAATCATTCTTAACCCTGGAAGATGCTGACATTTGTACGGTCACAGAAACCTGATTCAAAGATGTAGAGAGCACCCCAGCCATACCAGGTTACTCATCCTATCATACATTCAGAGTCCCAAACTGTGGGCAGCAAAGGAAAAGGAGGTAGACATACACACCTCCAGGCTGGTCAAACAGTATGACACACAGGAGGCAATCCAGTGCAGTTAACCATTGACAAGATCCCTATTCAAATCCTAGCTAGCTACAGGCCCCCAACTTTGACTCAAGATGCCCACTCCACCTATCTGGACCTCTTCGAATCTATCAAGATTGAACCCTTTACCTGATCCTGGGTGACTAACTATCCAACAATAGACTGGAAGAATTACTCATGCCAAAACACAAATGTCCAGATATTCCTGGATTTTGTGAATGCAAATGCCTTAGACCAACTGATCGACACTCCTAGAAGAGGGGATATCTTGGATTTGGTATTAACCAACATGAGTAACTACTGCAGCATCCCTACAGTGTCATCCTCTCTGCTAAGATCTGACCACAGAGCAGTCACTTTCAAAGTCACCATCACCCCCAATTCCCCTCCCCAGCTAGGGTCAAACAAAAAAAGCTTCTCCAAAGCTGATTACAACCTCCTGAGGGAAGGTATAAACAGCTTCACAGCCCATACTCCTCCGCAGGAATTGGCACAAATGTCCAAACCTACACTAAAGTACTATACGAGCATTTACATAGCTGCATGGAATCAGGAATAACTGACAGGACAAAATCCTCCTCCTCAAGGAAGAGTAAACCTACCTGGTGGACATCTGCAATAAATAAACTCTATAATTAAAAGGAAAAAATAACTGCTGTCCAGGACCAAGAAGCAGCAGGTGTCTAATTTGAAGAAATCTCTCCTTAGCCTGAACAAACAAATAAGAACACTAGTGAAATCCTCCAAAGCAAACTTAAAGTCCAAACTGGACATATCTACTAAAGACAATCATAAGGCCTTCTTTGCATATGTCTGCAATCTTGAAGGAAGACTCAGGTCTGCTCAGAACTGGTGGTCAAAGACACCACATACACGAACGCCGTAGAAATAGCCAACCTGCTCGCAGACAGGTTGAACAAAAACTTCACCCCTGTCCCCCCCACCAGTAAATCAGGACATCCCCAGCACCTGCCCCACTTCCCTTATGTCTTGGTAGCAAGTCATCACTGTACTCTCAGAGATAAAAAATACAGCCTCCAAGGGACTCAATAACATCCCAGGCTGCATACTACATGAACTCTAGCAGAAACTACTGTCATCCCTTTGCACAAAGGTGGAGCATCCACTGATTCAGGAAATTATAGACCCATCAGCCTAACTAGTCTGATCTGCAAGGCCATAGAACAGATCATGGGCCTCATTAACAAGGACACTGGCAACCTCCAAACACTCTATCCCACATAGTTTGGTTTTGTCAAGGGGGAGGTCATGCCTGTTAAATCTGGTCAACTTCTTTGAGACAGTCACCAAAGCCATGGACAAGGGGAAGACTGTGCACACTGCCCGCCTTGACCTGGCCAAAGCCTTCAATACTATTTCCCACTCGGATATAATTGATAAACTCTCTCAACTAGGCATCAATCTGTATGTTACCAGATGGGTAGCAAACTGGCTCAATGAAAGAATCCACCTAGTCAAAATAGAAGTCATCTCAAGCAGAACACCCAGGGAGTCTTGGGGCTTCTGTTGTTTGGGATATACTTTTCTGAGGTGCAGGCCAAAACCAGTGGGCTATGGCTGACCAAGTTTGCAGATGACTGCAAGCGGAGTGTTGTCATCACTTCCCCTAGTAATGTGGACATCCTCCAAGAGGGTCTCACCCAAATAAATGACTGCTGCCAGAAACATGACTCCAAACTGAATGCCAAAAAAATGCATCATCATCCCCTTTGGGGAGAGTGATGTCCCCATAAATTATCACGTTAATAACAAGGTCCTAAACATGCAATCTGGTCATGAGGGACTTGGGCACCCAGGTTGATAAACTGACATCTAACCACCATAACGCCTCCATTGTACGGAAAGCTTTCTACATGGCCCAACTCATTTGAAATGGTACCTCATCCAGGGACAAGAAAGTCATAACACCCTTGTATTCTTCCCTTGTAAGACTCATTGTGGAGTACAACGCCCCTTTCTGCATGTACCTCACAAGGTACATGCAGCAACTAGAGATATCATAGATGTTCCTCATCAGGAGAATCCAGGGCCTCAAACATCTACCCTACACAGATAGGTTAAAAGCCCTGTCCCTCTACTCAGTCTTATACAGACTCCTCAGAGGTGACCTCTGTCTGGCATACAAAGCAATCTCAGACCCCACCTTGATGGGACTGCTGCATATCCGAAAGTCAAGCTCCACTCGAATAACCTGCATGTACAACCTCAACCTGGTCTGTGACACCAACAGGACTTGTTGGCAGGACAGATTAGCCTCCCAGATTTCCCCTTCTGTAGAACAGACTCCCTCAACATGTCAAGCAGAGTACCTCATTAACTCTTTTTGAGCACAACCTGGATAACTGGATGTGGAACAGAAAATACATCCCTGGGATTCCACCTGTGACCCTGCTGGACAGGGGTACTGGTTGCTGACTTGTCAGAACATGGGCTAAATTCTTGGCTAGGCTTGTAAGAGCCTCAGGGACAATAGCCTAGTAACTTCCTATGATCTTGTACGGACACCCTCAATGTTAGCAACTATTGTGTCTGTGCACATATTCCCATTGTACATGATTGGGGGGGTGTTCCATTGATTCCTACACTAGTGACCAGTTCCGAGCTTCATAATGCATTTTCCCTTATTCTACTCTTCTGATCTTTAGTGAGAAAACATATTTCTATCCTTTTTATGGTAAAGCAGCTTCTTCTACTGTCAATGACTGTTAAAGAACATGTCTGCCATCACAAAAATGGAACACTGTCAGAAATAGTGCTTGCAATTTCAACTGAAAAATTTATGATGAGGCTGGAGGGTAGGACATGGAAGCATTGCATGATTTGGTGAAATCAAGCTTATCCCTGGTTACCTACAGACAGGTCTGGTTGTTATATATAGGTTGCGTTATTTCCAGTTATTCAACATTCAGCTGTTTTACCATAAGGAAAGATTCATAATGCTAGTTGCATCAGAAACATTAAAAACACTCCTAATCCATCTGGAATTATAGAAGGCTCCTGGGTATATCATAGTGCTGTACAAAAATCTGCTTTTAAAGGACTTGATGGCATGGATCTTGGAAATGGGGTAATTTCTGTATCAGGCACCATCTGGGAGGTAAGGAAGCTGTCTGAGCTCCTGGAAATATTAAGTAATTCCACTTCTGGGTCTATTAATTTGATAACTCAAGGACTCACTGCAATGCACAGTGTGACGCTACAAAACCACATGGCACTCAACGTTACCTTCGCTTCTAAAGGGGATATGTGATGCTACAAAACCACATGGCACTCAACTTTACCATCACTTCTAAAGGGGATACGTGTGCACTCATCCAAAAGAAGTGTTTGCTCTTTTACTCCTGATA